>NC_136527.1:172623363-172655863 GCF_053919585.1 Euprymna scolopes
CTTTCCCTGCCAATGTGAACAAGTCTGTGCTGACGTACTGCCAGGGGTACGTAGGGGTTTCGTGCTGGAGTACTGATTCGGGCGGGATACTGGCTTGGTATTTCTGGCATGTGTGGCACTCTCGGACTATATCTTCTATGTCCTTATTTAACCCTATCCAGTACACCGCTGAACGCGCTCGTAACCTCGTTCTCTCTACTCCTTGGTGTGAAGCATGCAGCTTTTCCAGTATGCCTCTTTGCAACGAGGCTGGGATAATGATTCTCTGGCTCTTGAGTAGAATTCCATCCTGGACCCCAATCTCATCTCTGAAATTCCAGAATGGCAGGAGAATTCCTAGGCAGTCAGCCCGGTTGGAAGGCCAGCCGGTCAATACCATGCTTACAAGTTGCTTTAGGAGTGGATCCCGGGATGTTTCCACTCTTATATCTTCAACTCTCGTCGGCGCAAAGTTGAGGTATGAGATCATGCTATGGACGTTGAGATCGATCCCTTTAATGTGCCCACTGGGTCTGGGTGCTACTCGTGACAAGCAGTCTGCAATTGGAACTGTTTTTCCTGGGGTATATTTTACAGTAAAATCATATCCCTCGACCTTCAATAACATTCTAGCCAGTCTTGGGGGTGCTTGTGCTAGATTTTTCAATGCTATCGACTCCAATGGCTTGTGATCCGTATGAATTGTCGTTTTGTGGCCCCAAACGTAACTGCGAAATTTCTCCAGGCCAAAGACGATAGCCAACATCTCCCTCTCCATGTTTGAGTAGCGTGTTTCTGGTCCGGAAAGTGCTTTGCTCGCGAATGCTACTGGTCTGTCGTTTTGTAGCAGAGCCGCGCCTATACCCATTGAAGACGCATCTACCTGTAGCACTATTGGTTCTTTAGGGTCGAAGTATCGGAGTGTCGTATGATTTCCGATCTCTTTTTTGATTTCTTCGAATGCCTGTTGCTCCTGTGAAGACCATGTGAAGTCATTCTTCTTCGATGTTAACTCACGTAGGGGTTTTGTCAGTGTCGCTAGTCGTGGAGAGAATTTGTTCAAGTAGTTCACCAGGCCTAGGAAGCTGGTGAGCTGCTTTGCATCCTCGGGGGGTTGCATCTGTGTGATCGCCTCTATTTTCCGGGGATCTGGCTTGACACCGTCTCTTGAGATTATGTGGCCGTAGAAAGGGATTTCGGAGGTTTTCACCACAAATTTCTCTGAATTAAACCTGCAGTTTCTTTCCCTTGCTCTAAACATTAGCTGCCTCAGTGCCTTGTCATGGTCACTGCCGTCTTCCTCGAATCCGTACACTACTATGTCGTCGCATATGGATAGGACATTTTCGAGGTCTCCGAAGTTTTTCTGCATGGCTCTTTGGAACTCATCTTGGGCAGATTTGACTCCCATGGGGTACCTGTTGTACATGTATCTGCCATGTGGGGTAATGAATGTTGTGAGACGTCTCGACTTTTCGTCCAGTTTCAAATGCCAGTAGCCGGACTTGATATCGACTTTTGTGAACCATCTTGCGTTGTCTAGTTCCGCAGTGATGTCTTCGAATGTCGGAGCCGCATAGTGTGGTCTGTGCACTGCTTTATTTAAGTCTCGGGGGTCGAGGCATAGCCTGACCGATCCGTTCCTTTTAGTGGTACAGACGAATGAGTTTACCCAGGGCGTCGGGTCCTTTACAGGGGAAATTATTCCCTGGGCCTCTAAGGAGTCCAACTCCAATTTCAACTTTCCTTTTAGGGATATTGGGACTCGACGTGGTGGGTGGACAACTGGTGGTACTTCGGGGTTTAAATGGATGGTGTGTTCACCTGGCAGACAACCAATGGAGTCGAATACGTCTGGAAATTCCTCAATGATTTTCCTCCTTTCTCCAAGGTTTCCCATCGTACATGGTTCCTGCACGGGGATCGGTTTCATGTCGTGCGGGGGAGTAGGCCGGGATGCTTTGTCCGTCACATGAGTTGTGTCCGTTTTTATAGCCAAGTTAAGGGTGACTAGCCCTAATTCTCTTGATGTTTGGAGTCCTATTAGTATAGGGTCTCTTAATTTCACCACGTGAAAGGTCGCTTTAACGAACTTGTCGCGGGATCTGACCCCTAAACGACAGGTCCCTTCTTGGTCTATCGTTGAGCCTCCAAACGCAATTAGCCTCATAGCTGATTTTTCCAGTGGTACTCCTTTCAGTTCCTTGAATACCTGTTTAGGTAACAGGTTGCTCATTGCACCTGTGTCGATTTTCGCGTCAACCTCTATTTGGGCTTTGCTGTTGCCTATCTTCAGTTTTGTGAAAGCTTCTGTGGTCGCTAACGGTAATTCCTTTACTGTGTGAAAGTACAGCTCCTCTGTGGAACTGTCGTCGTTGCTACCCATATGTGCTGCTGCCATGTGGATTTTATTCTTATTATATTTCCTCTGTGGCTGGAATGACTGTCTGCGTGTGTGCCCCTCGTCTCCCATTTTAGAGTGGCAAACTTTAGCAAAGTGTCCCTTTTTATTGCATTTTAGGCAGTATTTGCCTTTAGCTGGGCATTTATATTGATGGTGTTTTGTGCCACAATTACCACATGTGGTAGGTCCACTGGGCTGTCTGGCTCTAACTGCGAGTGTAGAGCTGTCTTCTACTGCTGTTGTACGTAATGCTTCCATTTGTTTACACGTGGCTTCTTCTGTCTCGACGATTCCGAGTGCTTTCTCGATCGTGAGATCGCTTCCTTCTCTTATTAGGGACTTTTGTGCAGACTGTAAATAAATACCGAATATGAATAGGTCCAACACAATGGTCTCTTCCACCGTCCGACTGTATTCACACTGTTTGGCTGTCTGACGCAGCCGACTTAGAAATGCGTGTGCCGATTCATCCGCGTTTTGTTTACATTTTAGTAGGTTGTGTCTAGCTACACGAAAGTTCGATCGCGGATTCGCATATTCCTTAAAAAATTGGATATATTTATCCAATGTCCTTTCTTCTCCCTGTCGAAAGGGAAAAGTGTCACTTATTTCCTGGCCCTCGATACCAGACCATATTAGCAAGTAATTTAACTTTGTGTCTGAATCTACGTCTTTCATTGGGCCGTCGAAATATAAATGAACTTGCCTGATAAATCGGTCCATTGATTTGGCCAAATTTGAAGTGTTCCAATCGATTGTTGGAGGTGGTAGTTGCGAATATGTATTCATCGTCGATTGCGAGAAAAATACCGACACCACGTGTGTTTTGTATTAATTTTTTTTTTTAGATCCCGAAAATGTTCGTTTTTTTTTTGTTTTTTTTTTTTTAGGGTAATATTGTTACTATTCCTTTGATTCTTTAGAGGATCCCACTTCAGACACCATGTCGTGATAATACATACTTTGGAAGCATTGATAAACAGACTCGTAGGTGGTGTAAAATGCGTTCTTTATTGTCTAGTAGTAAACGTTGCACTGAGAAACAATGGCGGACGAGATTCATACGTCACGGGCCAAGGGGCATAACTCTAGGCGACTAATAGTCTCTTAGCCTATATTATGACAATAATGACATAAATTTCTGCAAAAAACGACCCCCCAGATAAAATCATAATAAGAAAATAATGCGCAAAGTTCAAGAAAAAAAAAACAAAAAAAACCCAACTAGGTTACACACGGAACGAAATCTTTCCTTGTAAAAACGAAGTGACTATTCGCAGCCGGCTGCGGCTATTCTAAAATGCAATTCGCAGCCGGCCGGCGGCGAAACCGGAAGTTGTCGAGTCGACGGTATTGATCTCAAAATTTGCGCTTTCTAAAGGTAAGATAATATTGAAACTGTGTTAACACGCCGCTAGCAGCTATAAAAAGTAACGTGAAATTGAAAATAATATTAGAATTTTTGCCAACGTGCGCTTTACACCAACGTTGACAAAATATTTTTTTTTTAATTTTTATCATTATTTAGGAAGCATTTGTTTTTAATTATAGAAAGGAAAAGTTTTCCGTGTCGCGGTAGGACTTCTCAAAAGCTGTAAATATCAGTAAATACGCTAATTTTATTAAAAATAAACTTTGCCAAAAAACAAATTATTTACTAAAAACAAAAATATTTCGCAAGTGATAAGCCACGCCCATGCCGTTCTCTGCATGAGTACCCCAAATTCTCCGCTGTGTTAGTAATGAAAAACTAAAACAAATAATTAAAATGAAAAGACATGTTAAATTCTCCGCTCAGAATAAAAAAATGGGAGAGAGAAAAATTAAATTCGCCACTGTGTTGGTAATTAAAAATTAAAACAACTTATTTTTTACTTGTAAACTGGTTTATTAATTGTAGAAAACAAAAATAAACGGGAGAAAAAAAGCAGCTCAAAATGAAAGAAATTGTTAAATTCTATTACAAAAGAAAACAAATTATTTTTACAATTCTAGCTAAGAATTTACTTAAGATTTGTCTGACGTCACTTCCGGTCAGCTGATGCGACCGGCTGCGAATAGCATTTTAGAATAGCCGCAGCCGGCTGCGAATATCAACGGCCTTGTAAAAATAATAACGGACTCCTCAGTAATTCGCTAGTTGGTAAAAGTCTAAATCTGATTTTTATATCTTCATGTATTTTGTATATTTTAATGAAAGAAAGACACAAAAAATAAGCTTACTAAAGAAATAAAAAATAAAATCGAAAAAATAAATTTAACAAATAAATCACAACAAGCATGAATTATTGACAAGTTTTAATCTAAACTTGTAAGTAAAACATTTTATAGCAAAACATTTCGAACATTTAACTAATTAACAGACATTTTTACACGAGGAACGAAATAATGATGACACCGTGTTATTACGATGACCTTAAGTTCTTTGTCTTTAGCAGTTGATTTGTTTCTTTTAATAATTTCACGTTTAAATCGTTTTTTTTTTATCTTTTAATTTTGATTCGTTTATATTTTCATATATTTTATCTCGTAATGAATTGAACACATAAACAAAAATTGTATAAATTTACTAAAGAAATCTTAACAAACAAAACAGATTTTCTGTTTTTAACACAAAGGGAAAAACACGAATTTACCTCACTTTTTTGTTTTCGTATTGAGTTTCAAGAACGATACGTAAGTTATTTTCTTATTTTATTTTATTTATTTTTGTTTACAATTTCAAAAAATGCATCCAATAACTTTTAAAATAATGTTAAACATTAAAATAAGTTTATTTTTTATTACAACCCAATAAAACTATGGATAAAACTATGGATAACAAACGTGAATAAAAAAAAAAAAAGTATAAATCTCCAATCAATAAAAATCTCCGGCAATAAGATTTTTTTTAAATCGGAAATTCGTTTATTTTTAGTAAAATTTATGTGATTTCTTAGAAAATAATGTTTATCATAAACACGATAATTTAATTCAAATATGGTTGAATTGTTAGACAACTTAGCACAAAAACTGCTTTTGCGGTTTTTAATTGTTTTAATATTTTTAAAAAATATTGAATACACTTATTTAGTATTATTATTAATATTTTATCCAATATTTTATATTTAAGAATGTGATCATATTCTTCTATAAAGTTTACATAAAATGATCACCCATTTACTGGCCATCACTTCAAAATTCTAAATCTACTTTTATTGACTAATAAGTTTCAATAACCTTAAAAATATCCGCAAAGAAAATTTTAAAAATATAATTATTATTTAAGATTTTAGAGTAAGGTATCACTTTTCTATATAAATTCATTGTAAAATGATCACCCATTTAAAGACCAGTTAACGGTCAACACGACATGTAATTGTTCGATGATTCAAATTTTTGTGGCAGAGGAGAATTGACTTTTGCTTTCTTTATGTTTGTTTTTATTCTGTATTTTCAAGTAAAAATTTATAAAACAAAACAAGCCATAAAATATCATTCTGTATTTTCATGTAACAATTTAATGAACTAAACATATCATAAAATATCATTCTGTATTTTCACGTAACAATTTAATAAACAAAACATACCATAAGATATCATTATGGATTTTCATGTAATAGTTTAATAATGTGAAATTTTATGCTCGTTCCAATAAACCGAATATAATATTTTAGACAATCTTTTATTTAATTCACGACCCCCCATTTTCAAATGTCTATTCAAAAGTAAATAATTAATTTAATAATTAATTTACTCACCAAAGTTTTATATATCACAAATTGAAGTTTAAAGATCAATAAATAATATATTCAAATTTAAAACAAAAAATAGTGTTTTTTAGAAAGTTACCTTTAAAGTCCGAAGTTAAAAACCTTTTTTATTTTTTTACCACGTTGTTTGTTTTTTTTGTTGTATTTTTATTGTTTTTTTATTTAAATTGGTCCTTGCTCCTTTAATTGAAAAAAAATAGGGTTTGAATTACATTTTTCGAGTAGTTATAAGCTTGGAAAGACAGTGGTTCGAATTAATTCACGTCCCCCCATTTTTTATGTATATTAAAAAGCAAATAACTAATTTACTCACGAAAGTGTTATATATCACAAATTGAAGACAAATGATCTATAAATAATATATTCAAATTTAAAACAAAAATAGTGTTTCTTAGAAATTTACCTGTAAAGTCCGAAGTTTAAAACCTTTATATTTTTAATCACGTTGTTTGTTTTTTGTTCATTTTTTTAATGAAACGTTTGCTCCTTTAATTGAAAAAAAATTAGGGTTTGAATTACATTTTTTGAGTAGTTATAAGCTTGGAAAGACAGGGGGTCGATATAATTCACGCCCCCCCCCCAATTTGAAATGTCTATTAAAAATTAATTATTAATTTACTCGCCAAAGTGTTATATATCACAAATTGAAGAGAAAGATCAATAAATAATGTAATCAAATTTAAAAAAAATAGTGTTTTTTTAGAAATTTACCTGTAAAGTCCAAAGTTTAAAACCTTTTTTTTTAACACGTTGTTTGTTTTTTGTTGTTTTTTTTTTTTAATGAAACCTTGGTCATTACTCCTTAAATTGAAAAAAACATTAGGGTTTGAATTACATTTTTCGAGTAGTTATAAGCTTGGAAAGACAGGGGGTGAAATTATTCAATATTTTTCACGATTTTTTTTTACTTAATTAAAAAGTAAATGTTATGGCAAGGTTATTAAGAAATTAGTCTTTAACCTTTAAAAGCTACCAAGAATGAGACTCTAATAAAACAAGAATAGAAATTTTTAAAGCTGTGGCAACTTTTTTTTATTACTGTAACAAAGCTTATAATATTAATAACATCAACATTTCGTTTTTAACATTACAAAAAATGAAAATGCAACGATAGTTGTAAGCTGCGCTAGTTTTTCTACATCTTTTATGACTTTATAAGCGATTGCATGCGACGATACGAAATTATATTTTTTCTTCAGAAAAATTTTTGTTTAATAAAACAAAAGTGAAAACATGAAAAAAAAGGTTATGGCGGCTTTTTTGTTACCGATCAACATATTAATAATACCAACATCAATTAAATCGCAGTTTTCGTCTAATAAAAATTACAAAATTTCTACAACTAGATTTTCCTAAAAATAATCAAAAAGATGTTGGCCTTTAAATCTTTCTACAATGTTTCTCCCATTTTCTGACTGAATCTCAATTAGCCGGTGATATACTGGATTTAATATGTAAATATTGAATTATGTGGGTGTAAGTTTATTAGAATTATTAATAATTACCTATTTTGTCTATAGTTGTTACACATTTTTATACTTTAATCTAAGAAAATATATATTTAACAAAAGAAAAGTCCATTTTAGTTGTTTTAATTTACTTTAGTTTGCAATAAACTCATCAATGACCTATGTTTTGCAATTTTGTCTATCGTTCTAGTCTTCTCTCTCAAAACATCAAAGAATTACGAATACTAAAAAATGGAATTATAACGTAATTTATGTGTTAAACCGATAAATGCAAGTTCTATTAATTTGAGCGTTACAGAATTAACACTTTTTCTTATCACTTGTAAGCTTTTAATTTTTGAAAGTTTGCTTCAAATATTTTCTGGGAAATATAAAAGATAAGTTTTATGCACAAATACAAAGGTTGAAAACAAAAATCTTTTGGTGGATTTAGAGTATTTTTATTGAATAAGATGAAAACATTTGAAAGTTTTTCTAGAATAAGAAGAACATAAGTTTAAAAATGTTTAGTTTAAGTACATAGATTAGTGATTAATAAAACATATTGTAAACACGAACAGATATGAGTGAATATATGAAAGGAAATAACATACTTTAATAGACGTTACACAATAAAACATATTGTAAAAAGAAACAGATATGAATGAATATATGAAACGAAATAACATAGTTTGATAGACGTTACACAATAAAACATATTGTTAACAGGACCAGATATGAATGAATATATGAAAGGAAATAACATAGTTGATAAGACGTTACACAATAAAACATATTGTAGACAGAAACAGATATGAATGAATATATGAAAGGAAATAACATAGTTTAATAGACATTACACAATAAAACATATTGTAAAAAGGAACAGATATGAATGAATATATGAAAGGAAATGACATAGTTTAATAGACGTTACACAATAAAACATATTGTAAACAGGAAAAGATATGAATGAATATATGAAAGGAAATAACATAGTTTAATAGACGTTACACAATAAAACATATTATAAACAAGAGAAGATATGAATGAATATATGAAAGGAAATGACATAGTTAAATAGACTTTACACAATACAACATATTGTAAAAAGGAACAGATATGAATATATGAAAGGAAATAACATAGTTTAATAGATGTTACACAATAAAACATATTGTAAACAGAAACAGATATGAATGAATATATGAAAGGAAATAACATAGTTTAATAGACGTTACACAATAAAACATATTGTAAAAAGGAACAGATATGAATGAATATATGAAAGGAAATGACATAGTTAAATAGACGTTACACAATAAAACATATTGTAAACAAGAGAAGATATGAATGAATATCTGAAAGGAAATAACAAGAGAAGATATGAATGAATATATGAAAGGAAATAACATAGTTTAGTAGACGTTACACAATAAAACATATTGTAAAAAGAAGCAGATATCAATGAATATATGAAAGGAAATAACATAGTTTAATAGACGTTACACAATAAAACATATTGTAAAAAGGAACAGATTGAATGAGTATATGAAAGGAAATAACATAGGTGTAACATTGATTTGTAAACAGGAGCAGATATGAATGAATATATGAAAGGAAATCAGATAGGTCTAGCATAGATTTGTAACATTCCAAACAATTGAAATTATTAAACTCGCAAAAATATATCACCTTTACAATTGTCTTAAATTTACTAAAAAAAATTACTGTTCTTTAAAAAGTAATTATTAAAATGCCCTTAAAACTGATGCCACAAATTGAATTCCAACATATTTCAACACTTCCTTAAGACATGAAATGTGAAACGCATACAATTCTCAATTTAATAACTGATTAAATTGTACTGTAAGAGGATAATAAATGACAAAATGTGTGTTTAGTGTTTGTCGAATTTTGAGTGTTACTGAAACTGTCTTGCAATATTGTAGCGATACCTAATACCAACTCTAGTTGAAGCACTGGGATCTACCCTGAAAAACTTTTGCTCCATATCGAATCGAAAAATTTCATACCTCCAAAGTTTATAAACCACAAACAAAATAGTAGCATATACAAATTTGTTAGATAATCCTGTCTGATCCAATGCACATAGTGCATTAATATTATGTGAAGCGGATATAGTCTTAATTTAATGCATAAACAAGTGTTAACGGGAGACAAAAATCAAGTTATCGAAACTATTTCTATTAGATTAATTAGTAAAACAGAATAACTTTGTGAAAATCATAATTATCTGATATCTGACAATGACTGTAACCCACGAAATTTAAAGAGCAAGTCGTTTGATCAGGTGATTCGTTACACACGTTTTGCATTAAGTTATAATATTTATCTTTTCTTTGAAAAACTCATATTCTACTCATGATATTATAGCGCCATACCACTCCTGTCTGCATTTGATAATAAAATTTTTAGCAGCTGACCAGACCCGTCACAATGTACATGCTTTATTAACATTAGTTGTGATAACTCTCAAACTGATGTGCATAATCGTCTGTACGCTAGTAGTCTGCTCAGAAAATGGGTTTACATTAAAAAGTTGAATCATGTAATCCACGCTTTTTTATTAATCTTTTACCTTTTTAGTAATACATATACATATAGCATATGATAATATATATATATATATATATATATATATATATATATATATATATATATATATATATATATATGTATATATATATGTTATTATTTTTCTCCAAACCATATAATCTATTCCTATTGTTTGAAATTTACTAAAAAGTCTTAATGTTTATAAGTTAAACGCATGTGGAGGAAATAATGTTTACGCATGTGGAAAAAGTAATGTTAAACACATGTGGAGAAAATAATGTTAACGTTCAGATGAATTAAGGATGAATTAATATTTTTTTTACATTTTCTCTCTCCCCAAACAAGTCACAATGCCTCTTTGGACGTGAGGCGTTACTAAAGAGTATTATATAATTTTACAATTAGTTTAATACGTTAAAATAAAACGGATATCATATGATTATCTGTTTATATTGTCTTAAAATTTTAATTATATTGAAAGATTAAACATTGAATTAATAAGTTAAACACCTGAGAATAAAATATGTTTGCGTTCATATGAATTAGGTGGAAACAGATATTTAAAGATAAAACATTCAAGACGACATTTTACTCTTTTTCATCCGAAACAAGTCGTAGGAAAATCTGGATGCAATGGACTCCTATTTTGGATTATTTCTAATAGGGGAGTAGCGAGATGTCTTTTCAATATAGTCAGGGAACCAGAAAAGTCTTGCAATCTGATAAGTATTTGGGGCAATAAAAAACACATTTTAAGAAAATATTCCCGTATTTTATTATTTTGTACATCAATTTTACATATATTATACATATAATATATATATATATATATATATATGTATATTGTAATATAATGTAAATAGATATGTTTCTCTTCTCATTATAATCTAAATTAAAAAAACCTGTAACTAGCCTACATCTTGAGAAAAACCTGTAACGACTGATTCTGTGTCAATTTAGAAAATATCCGGTCATTTTTGTAAAGTGTCTTTTGAAATGAATCTAATGAAATATTTTTTCTACGAGATTTTATATTATAGTTTAATATTGACAAAAACTAAACAAACAAAATACTAATATGTGAATGCAAATATTAAAAATTTTGAATTTCATTATTTTTTACAGATTACTCAATTTTGTTAACATATGAATCAGTTTTTACATATTTTACGCAAATACAGCGACATATGTTGAAAGCTTAAGTATATTATTAAATGTTGAAAGATTAAGTATATTATTAAATGAGTTTTGTAAAAGAGTGACAAAAACATAACAAAGGTAAAATAAACTTTTGTTAAATTTTTTTTTAATGTTCAAATTAATCAAAATTAATAATAAACAACTTTTAAAAAGGAACGTCTTGTTGTAAAGTAGCACATTATAAATAAGTTTTTGAATTTAAAAAGATCTCACACTGGAGAAGAGGCACATAATCGTGAAGCGTGTGTATATTCTTGTTCGACATATAATTTGTAATGACACATATGAGAAAGCACACTGGGGAAAATCCACATTCTTGTGACGTGTGTGGATATTCTTCTTCTAAAAAATCACATTTCGTGTCACATATGCGAACTCACACTGGGGAAAAAACACATTCTTGTGAAGTGTGTGGATATTCTTGTTCTGAAAAATCAACGTTAGTGAGGCATATAAAAACTCACACTGGGGAAAGCCACATTTTTGTGAAGTGTGCGGATATTCGTTTTCTGAAAAATCCCATCTAGTGAGGCATATAAGATCTCACACTGGAGAAAATCCATATTCTTGTGAACTATGTGGATTTTCTTGTTCTGAAAAATCAAAGTTAGTGAGACATATAAAAACTCACACTGGGTAAAAGCCACATACTTGTGAGGTGTGTGGATATTCTTTTTCTGAAAAATCAACGTTAATGAGACATATGAGAACTCACACTGGGGAAAAGCCGCATTCTTGTGAATTGTGTGGATATTCTTGTTCTGAAAAGTCAACCTTAGAGAGACATTTGAAAACTCACACTGGGGAAAGGCCACACGCTTGCGAGGTGTGTGGATATTCTTGTTCCGAAGAGATAAAATTAGTGAGACATATAAGAACTCACACTGGGGAAAAGTCATATTCATGTGAAGTGTGCGGATATTCTTGTTCTGAAAATTCAAAGTTTGTGAGACACATGAGAACTCACACTGGGGAAAAGCCACATACATGTGAAGTGTGTGGATTTTCGTGTTCTGAAAAATCATCGTTATTGCGACATATGGGAACTAAACACCGTCCAAAAGCCACATTATTGCATAAGAATTTCAGTATTACATTGAACACACATTCATCGACCTCTGATTGATGAAACTATTTTAAATGAATATTGTGATTATACAGTGAAAGGTAAGAATATAAAGTAATATGAGAAAGCAAAACATTGTTTGAAAACGACACAGTCTATGTGAGATATTAACATTATACCGATTGTTGTAAGAGAAAATGAACTAATCTAAAGAAATACGAAACTGCTGCGAAAAACAGAAATGCTAAAAGCAACGTTTATAGTAAAACTTATTAATAGTAATGAAGTCAGATATATGCTCCAAAGAACAACTTGATGAAAAAAAGCCGAAAATTATTAATAGTAATGAAGTCAGATATATGCTCCAGAGAACAACTTGATGAAAAAAAGCCAAAAAATTATTTTCTTGTTTCAATATTCAGATTCCCATAAAGTGTTGCATAAACAAATAACAATTGACAAAAGCTGTATTCTTTAGAAGCGTTGTGTATCGCAAAAAGAATGAAGCCTATTCCTGACTAAAGTATATCATACCCTCATTTTAAGGATATGGCAATCGTAAAGAGCACAACAGGTATGAAAATGGAAATAGTGCCGGATAACTATGAAGGTCTACCAATACTAATCGCAAACGGAAAGCTGAAAACTTTGGAAACGTCATACTAGAAAATACTGCAGAACTTGTTTGTACCGGTTGTGATTAGTATTTATATGTGTATATACACACACACACACACACAGAAAACAACAGATGTTATATACTGACAAAACAGAAAAGAACACTATACATACACCAACAGACACATTTACACGGTTATGTAGACACCATAAAACTTGACACGTATATATGCATTTCACGTCATAATATTTTTAATTCATTGAATGAATAAAGACTTTATATATATATATATATATATATATATATATATATATATATATATATACAAATATGCACACATAAATGCACACACATATATATAATTTTTGAAATTTAATATTTAAAACTGCTTTTCAGTTAATAAATATGAGTTACCATAGTGAGTAGTAAGTCTATGTTATTTTCTAATATTTTTTGTTATTATTTGATCTGCAGAGACAAATATATTAGACATCAATGTTCAGTGGTTTGTCTTTTTATATTTTCAGTTATTGTTTTATACTTTATTAGAGATAAATGTTCAGTAGTTTATAATTTTTTTACGTTTTCCCATTGTTTCCATAAATACTTGATGGATTCTGAAAAAAATTGTATATAATTATTAAAGTGAAGCAAATGAAGTAAGCCCATTAAATATTATTGTCAGTACCTTAACAAATCAAATTTGTTCATTTAAAGTTAATGAATGATCGTTTGATTTGGGACTTTGAGAATTTTTATAAAACATATTCAATGCAGTTTATCTTCCTACAACCATCAAATATGTGACCTTCCTTTAAGTAACTAACCCCCTAAACACATATATACAACACATTTTTTTAAATATTCTCATCATTATTTGGATTATGATCTTTTCCCGAAAAATACTTCGCATTTATTAACGTTTCTAGTAGAACTCATCGGTAGTTGTACAATGCTTTGTCTACAGCTATTGGAATATCATTAAGAATTAAAAACCTTTCGTGAAATTTAATTTTCTTTATTACTTACTTAAGCTATTGTCATTTGACTAACGTTAACAGCTAAGTAATAAAATTATATTATTCACATATAACTTTGTTATGTTATTCGTTAAATGTTAATAGTTATCGATAAATAAGCGTTGTTTTTAATACATTATCTACTAATATGTAAACATATAATAATATTTTTTCACTAATATCTTCTTTGCATGAGAAATTTTATTCTATGAGTAATTGTTTTTAAGTCATTATCTACTAAGTGTATAGATATAAACCAATTATATTTTTCAATTTTATTTCCTTTGATAAATATTATTGTATCAGTAATTGTAATACATGTGCAGTTCAATAACATTTTTAAATTTCCAAACGAATTTTTGTATGAGATTAAGCCATTTTATGAGTATAAAATTGTACTAAAAGTATAGACTTTCACAATTTTATAACTATGAAAAGTGTGGTTCTATAATTGATAGAAAATTTATTATTATCACTAGAAAAGTATAAACTTAGAAAGTATTACACAATTTGAAAACTATAATCATTGTTGTACTATAATTGATAGGAAATTGATTATCATTTTCATTAGAAAAATATAGTCTCTCACTCTAGGATGGGGTTCAGAAGAGAGTCGCCAACCTGATAGGCCCTGAACTATCATCTAAACTTAAACCACTGTCCCATCGACGAAATGTTATATACCCGTGGCTATTTTACAAATTGTAATAGTAGGTGCTCCGACGAACTACAAACCCTATCATCTACTCGACGTTAATACCCCGATAAACTCGTCAAGCAGCAAAGTCTCGCCCCTACACAGTAGACATCCCTAGATGTAAGAAATCCTACTTTTTCCTCAGAACTGGTAGATTTTGGAATTCCCTTCTGGGTCCCTGCTTCGCCAACTGTACTGATATCGCGTTTTCAAATCACCGCTTCCATCTTTTTTCCTTCTTTGTTTCTTCGGCCCCGCTCCTTCTCTTACCGGCTAAACATGAGTGAAACGTTCGCCAAACAAAAAACGAGCGAAACGTTCGCCAAATACGAGTAAAACGTTTGCCAAACACAAGTGAAACGTTTGCCAAACACGAGTGAAACGTTTGCCAAACACGAGTGAAACGTTTGCCAAACATGAGTGAAACGAACGCTGGCCAAACACGAGTGAAACATTTACCAAACACGAGTAAAACGTTCACCAAATACGAGTGAAACGTTTGCCAAACACGAGTGAAACGTTCGGCCAAACACGAGTGAAACGTTCGCCAAACACGAGTGAAATGTTCGGCCAAACACAAGTGAAATGTTTGCCAAACACGAGTGAAACGTTTGCCAAACACGAGTGAAACGTTCGGCCACACACAAGTGAAACGTTTGCCAAACACGAGTGAAACGTTTGCCAAACACGAGTGAAATGTTCGGCCAAACACGAGTGAAACGTTCGGCCAAACACGAGTGAAACGTTCGGCCAAACACGAGTGAAACGTTCGGCCAAACACGAGTGAAACGTTCGGCCAAACACGAGTGAAACGTTCGGCCAAACATGAGTGAAATGTTCGGCCAAACACGAGTGAAACGTTCGGCCAAACACGAGTGAAATATGCGGCTTAGCACGAGTGAAACGCATAAACATATATCAAGAAAACACCAACAAAACAGGCGATTTAATTAGACGAAATTAATTTAGATGGAATTAGCAAACTCCCAATCTACTATTGATTGCATAAATTTCGTTCAAGAATTAAATAGAGTCGGTTGTTTATTTTCATGGGGAACAACCTCACGTATATTACGCCGGCAAAATGAATACAGCTCATTCTGGCCAAGTCGAGACAACTCGCCCAGGAAGCTGCGACTGACGCCACCAGTCACGTTGTCCGAACCCACCAGCAGCAGGAGCAGCCATTCTAACTGCCCTTATCATGGCTAATAAGATTTTTCACAAATGCGATCCACTACTGCTTGCTTCCTGAAACAGACCAGCAGCGAACTTCACTTCCAATCTCCAGTGCTCTCAGCTCGCTCCAGCACCTCCAGCTCACTCCTGCAGTTTTCCAGTCCTTGGTGCCTCTCAGCTTGCTCCAGCGCCTCCAGATCACTCCTGTAGCCTTCCAGCCCTTGGTGTTTCCTACAGACCCGCCTGCTACCTTCCTCGCACCTGGCCGAGACCGCCGATATATAGTAACATTAAGGCCAATCCATTCAAATATGACGTCATCATAAGAAGATCATTCATTAACGAGTTGAAGGGAGATAATTTAAAAGGGAGGTAACTCAAGATACTAAAATGCTGTTAACAAAAGCAAAAAGATAAAACAAGTGTATAAAAAACACAATAACAAATGATAATTTTAGTGAAAGGTTCGTAATTTTCTTTTATTTGAAGAATTTATTTTATTGTTTTCCACGCCACAAAAGTTTTTAAGAGAGAATTTGTTGATGACCATAGGAACAATTTTTTCTAGTTTTTTTATTTCATGATTTTCATAACAGATGTCAAATTCAAATAGAAGTTTATTATCTGACAACACCTCTAATGTTGTTGTAACTGCTGTCTTTGGTGCATAGACTGTAGAAAAGAAGAGTTTTCTAGTAATTTTTTTATAACGGCATAATTATAAAGAACAACATTTGCAGTAGTTTCATTCGGATGAAATAAAGCACCTCTATTAATCCCTTGGAAATAATTATTCATTTCAGGTTTTTGTTCCATATCATCTGTTAGTGTACCTGTCATTAGATCTTTGCAGCTGTTACATTTTATTTTCTTGAAAACTGCATGGCAACAATAACCCGATAAATATATTATAATCGGGAAAACTTCCCTACATTTATTAAGATCATCATCTGTTATATCGATGTCATATTTATGGTCTACTATTTGTACCTCATCAATTCCTTCCCAGTTAGTGTCTCCTATATCTGTAAGATCGATACTTTTGTTGTGTATTGGTAAATTTAATTTCAATACTGACAGCATTCTAGTTTTCTTTTTGCATTCGATAACTTGACGTACACTTATATTGTCCACCAGAAAATTGCCGATACTGTCCGAATCTTGACCTGATATGATCTGTCTGGAATTTGCCTGGTAAAATATATTTCATGTTTAAGTCTTCTATGCAATAATCAGTTAGTTCTAAAATTGTATGAGTGGTGTGATGTAAGGCTATATATGTTTCCTTAGTTAGTTTTCCAGAAATTTCCTGAAATATTGTTCCAACGTTCTAACCAATTATAGAATTTTTTGAGAAATATATAACTCTCATCATATTTTGTGTTTGTAAGTGGATATGCATATTTATTAAGTCGATGGCCTTTAAATGGTGTTTTTACATTTAATATTGTCCACCAAGTATTAATAATATTTATGAATTCTGCAACTTTTTCAAATTTAGATATATTTTTCTCTTTACCTAAGGTTAAAATCCCTGAATTGTGTAGTCATTAAAAATTTGTATGACTAAATTTACTTTTTGTTTTTCTAGATTTGTAGGTGAAAGAGCCTTTGTAGTTAATTTGTAGCAATATTTTAAGAGTGATTGTGCTTCACATTTTTTAATGTCTTGCAAAGTTGTAAATGGGGCTTCTAAAATATCATTTGTTTGATTACTTTCATTAAAGCTAGGAAATATCATGCATTTGTTGGCATCTTTTTGACCGAGCCAGTTATTTCTTATACATTTTAAAATGTGCACATAATCAAATATAAAGAAAAGAGGCCGAGACTTCAAAACTGGATGTGCATATACTATTGACAGTCTTGGTGGATAAGTGAATAATGGCATGGCATTGTTATCTATTATAACAGATATTACTTTAAACCCAATTTCCTCTAATCCAATTATAATTTCTTTTAGAATTTCAAATAACGATTGTGCTTTTAGGCATTTAGTAGGCATAATATGCACAACGTCTTTGTATTTTGAACAGATACTGCTCACCATGAAAGCAAAAGCACTTGTTGCAGCCTCACAAGTATTATATGCTGATCCAATAATATTCCCTCCTTTAAAGTCAAAGTATGGCTTTAAATGAATTTCATCAACAAGTAACGATACTGTCTCATCTTGTTGTGATAACAATTTAAATTTATTCTTAATGTACATCAAGAATTTGTCATGTTGCTCAATTACAGGATCCATGTATTTTGATAAAGTTAACCTCCTGATGGTAGAAGGACAGGGTAAGATGAGTTTATTGCTGTCTCTTAAAAGTTTTTATCCTTTTGGAGAGCAATTATAAAATAGTGAACAAAATATCAACATTTATGCAGAATAATATATAAATTTTAATACTTCACAATATTTTTCAGTTTGATCTATGAGCAATGTTAAAAAAGATATTATCAGAGTCAATGAGGTAAACACATTTGGAAGGTTGGTTCTGTGTTCCTCTATATCCATTTTTTTCATGTTTTTGAAGACATTTTCTAAGGTGATGGTGTCACTTACATGAGTAGGAATTTTATCTTGCCCTATCATATGCATTTCCACATCATTACAGAAAACCTGTATTGAACAATCATGCTCAATCACTATAGAAAGACTTATTTTGGGATTGGGTGATTTCGTGATGTGACATATCATGAGTGTTTTGTCATGTTTAACTACAGTCCAATACATCTGGTCCAGAAATGAAATTTTTCCTTCTAATTCTTCAAGGCTTTCAAACTTAATATTCTTTTTATATGCCACATCGTCGGCAATGCTTTCAGCCAAAGCATGTTTTACGGCCTCATTTTCTAGCCGCATTCTTTTGGCATTGGCAGACTCTCTGTTAGATGCTGACGGTTGGGTTACACATACTTGTGGAATTGCATCTTTCCGCAAGGGTGGATTAATTTTGCAGTAAGAGTTACTCCAGTTTTGGGGTCGTAACATGAGGTTTCATGCATTATATCACATTAGAAGGAAATGCAGTTCACATACCTAAAAAAATAAAATAAGTGATAAGTTATACAGTAAATGAGTATATCATTAAATTAGTTATACTATTTTTTGTACTCATGCACAGAAGGTACCATTCTGAAATAACGTTATTATTTAGAAATATATTCTTAACATGAAGAAGTAGAATGTGTTTTGTAACTATTTTATACGTTCAACTAACAATGCAATAAACGAAGGTACTATAAAACGTGGACTTCAAAATACCATTTAAAGAATAGCATGGTGTCTTCTCTGAATAACCAGTTTAATATAGATGTATAAATGTTTTATATATATATATATATATATATATATTATATATATATATATAATATATATATATATAATTAAAAGAAATCTATATATAAAGTGTTGTACCTGTTTTCAACATTTCAAATTTCTTATGTTCATCATTCTACACGCTTATATAATCTTGCAATGTTATTAATGTAACGAAATTTAAAAAAATATTCATCAAGAATTTGGGGTTTGTATTACTGTACACATAGATTCGAAAAAGTTGTCAAAAAACAAATATATAACTAATAAATGTTATCAAAGGGCAGATAAGTTACTTTTCTACCTAACTGGATATATTTTTCGTGTTTTTATTCAATGTAACATGTTTATTCAGTTCGAAAACCGTACAGTGTTTACCGATGTATTGGAACATTCAAGATGACGTCTTATTCTCTCTTTAACACGGTAAGTGTGGGAAAAGATGTTATAAATAAAAAAAAACGGATAAAATACTGTTAAAACTCGCTCAATATATGTTACCGTTGACATATATTCGGCGAGTTTTTAATAGTATTTTGTATAGTTTTTGTACAGTAATACAAACCCAGAATTTGTTAGTGGTTAATTTTTAACTTGTTGAACTTTGTTTTAACTTTAATAGTAACAACAAACGCAATCGGAGAGAAACGACTGTTAAATTTTAAATGTACTTCTACAGAATTTGAACCGATTTTTTTATCTTCAAAAGATTTACAGCAATAAAGTTTGATTTTGTTACAATTGTATAGAACACTTGTTTGAAAGAATTTTATACGCTAAAAACGTATACAATCATTCCAAAATTTTAAAGAGTATGGTGAAAAATATATCAAAGGAATAATTCAATACGGTCGAGTTTTAAAATATTTTCTTACTGCATTTCATTGTTTTGGTTTATATATAATTTGGTTTATATATAATTATATTTATTTATTAAATTTGTTTATACAGAATTGTTTTTATTAATTTTTGTAATTGATACAGAAAAATTATAGAATTGTACAGTATGAAAATTATAGAATTCGATTAAGCAAATGTTAAAAAAACATATTATTAAAAATGCACTAATTCCACGTGCACCAAGTTTATTAATTTTTGTTTATATGTAATTATTTCTATTAATTTTACTCATTGATATAAAAAACTATAGAAATAATTAATAGAAATAATAATATATAAAAAATTAATTAATAGAAATAATTATATATATATATATATAATTAATTAATAGAAATAATTATATATGAAAAATTAATTAATAGAAATAATTATATATATATATATATATATAATTCATTAATAGAAATAATTATATATAAAAACATTAATTATTAGAAATAATATATATATATAAAAACATTAATTATTAGAAATAATTATATATAAAAAATTAATTAATAGAAATAATTATATATAAAAACATTAATTATTAGAAATAATTATATATAAAAACATTAATTAATAGAAATAATTATATATAAAAAATTAATTAATAGAAATAATTATATATAAAAACATTAATTATTAGAAATAATTATATGTTAAAAAATACTCAATTTTTTTTTCATAGAATTACTTTTTTTTTTAAATTAAACAAATGAAAAAAAACAAAAGATAAATATTTTTTTTTTTTTTTTTTTTTTACAAAATGAAAAAGTAAACAACACTTTACCCGGCTAGATTTTGTAGGCTCGAAATGTTCTCGCATTTGTCCATTTATCACGTAAATCCTTATCGTCAGGGAATGTAAATACACTCACTTTGGATCCATCTGCGTAATTACCTTTGCATAGTGGTACACAACAACAACTAGGCATTTTAAAAGAAAAGCAAACCAATCGGCACAAGTGTTTATTAGAGCGAGGAATAAAACAAAATGGCCGTTCGATACGGCTCAGTTCCCAAACGGGACTTCAACGTGACTTCAACGTGAACTTCCCATGTGACGTCACATTTCATATTTGACCGGCCTTAATGTTAATAATATATCTCGGCGGCCTCGGTTCAGTCCAGGTAGAGTCTGTAGATTTAAATAAAAGAAGAGAAGTTTATTAACGTATTTACAGTGAGCCAATGTGTAGTGTTTATCGTGTTCAGTCCAGGGAGGGTCTCTCTTCTCGTATATCCGGTGACCAATGTTTGCAATTAAAGGGACATAACTCCCAGAAGAGTTACCTTCCCCTGAAACAATATATAAGGTAAATAAAAAAGCGTTTGATCAAGTTACACGGCGAACAGTAAATTGTAATTTATATTCTCTACCATATTCACACCCGGGAGCCGGTGCATCATTTTACAACATTAAACCACTTTTCTATCAAAGAAGGTGTTAATGCATGGGAGGAGGGCACAACCCATGACAAATAAAGCCTCTCTTGAACTAGCTACAAGGATGATAACGCAAAACATGAATGGAATGAACAAACAAATTAAACAGGTGCTACACTTTCATTGTTGTTCGTTTAATGCTGATTTTATGTAAAACCGGCAGACTAATAAGTTTTAGGTTTAAGTCTGGAATAATGAGTGAAGGTAAGATCATCGTAAGTTTAACCGAATCGAGTTTGATAACAATAAGTTGCAAGTCCCATTACGTAATCATGATGTCATAGTTTAATTTCTTGGACCAAATCTATTTTTGTCATTTGACTGACTTCACTGTTTGTGCAATTCCTTCCTCTTATTGGATTTGTTTATGTGAAATATTTAGTTTTACAATTTTTAATATGAACATTATTTGGATTATTATTCGGAATACTGTTCTCATTTTGGACGTTAACAGTAAATTCGACTAATCCAAATAATAATGAAATGTTTTATTAAAAAAAATAAACCTGATTTTTAAAGTTTCATATTTTTTTTAAAATGAATTGAATACGAAATATAAATTTACAATAGAAATACCTCAAAAGGTTTAAGAATGACAAATGTAATCTAAGCTTTATAGGAAAACAATTCGGACATTTTTACTCGAGGAACGAAATAATTATTTCACCGTGTTATTACGATGACCTGAAGTTCTTTGTTCTTAAGCAGTTTATTTTATCTTTAAATAATTTCACGTTTAAATCGTGTTTTCCTCTTTTAATTTTGATTTTTTTATATTTTCATATATTTTATTTCTTAATTAATTGGACACACAAAACAAAAATTGTATCAATTTACTAAAGAAATCATAACAAACAAAGTTTCTGTTTTTGAACACAATAGAAAAAAAAAAAAAACGACACTTTTCTCGTCTTTAATTTCCTGAATGAAAGGTAAGTTTCTTTTTTTAGTATCATTTAACAACTTACAAATACTTTTAAATATTAAAATAATTTATTTTTTTATTGCAATCCAATATAAAAGGTAAGTAATTTTTACGACTTTAAAACATCCGTTTGAATAACTTTTAGAAATAATCTGAAACAGAAAAGCAGTTTATTTTTTGCACCCCAGAATTTTTTTTTTTTTTAATGAATACGAAATATAAATTTACAATAGAAATACCCCAGGAGTTTTAAGAATTGACAAATATAATCTAAACTTCATAGGAAAACAATTCGGACATTTTTACACAAAATCTTAAAAATTTAAAATGGTTTATTTTTTTTGCAATCCAATAAAAATATTGATTCTGCCATGCTTTATAACAAACTTGAATGAAAATATATGAATCTCCGGTACTTGTACAGTTTAATCAGACATTAAAAAATTAAAATTTAATGAATTTAATACGAAATATAAATTTACAATAGAAATAACCCAAAAGGTTTAAGAATTCACGAATATAATCTAAACTTTAGAGGAAAACAATTCGGACATTTTTACACAAAATCTTAAAAATTAAAAATGGTTTATTTTTTTTGCAATCTAATAAAATTATTGATTCCCCTCAAGACATTAAAAAATGAAAATATTGAAAAGAAGGTTATACTGTAGGTATCCGTTTTGGACTGAAGATCTCCGAAAAAAAATTCACCTAATTTGATCGAGTAGTTTTTATTTATTTATTTTTTTACAGCGGAAAAACACGTTTTTATGAGAGCGCGTTGAAGTCAGCCATTGTGAGATTTATTGAACACGCCACGGGGAGATAACTCTAGTTAAAGCACTGACATCCCCCACCCCATTTTTACTACTAGCTTTTCTTCCTAAACATCGAACCGTTTAGTCGGTATCATAACAAATTGTTTTTTCCCCTGTAAAAAAAATAAAATAAAATAAAAACACTACTTGATGAAATTAAGTTAATTTTTTATTTATTTTATTTTTTTTTTATTTTTTTTTAAATTTATTTTTTTATTTTATTTTATTTTATTTATTTATTTATTTTTATTTATTTATTTATTTGTTTTTTTTTGTTTTTTTTATTTATTAATTTGTTTTTATTTATTTATTTATTTTTTTTGTTTATTTATTTGTTTTTTTTTGTTTTTTTATTTATTCATTTATTTTTTTGAGAACTTCGTTCCATAACGGATCCATACAATTTAAACATTTTTTCGATATTTTCATTTTTTTAATGTCTTGGTTAAACTGTACAAGTACCGAATCTCCGATTAAAAAAATTAAAAAGTCTTCCGGTAAATATGAAGAATTACTCCCCCCTCGAAAATTCATTTAAAATTACCACTCATATAGGTTTTCAGGGTCACTGAAAACGAAATTAATGTTTAAAATGATGGCAAACGAGTAGATTCCAAGATATAAAGAAATGTTAGTTTTAAAAATGTAGGGGATCACTTTTCTATATTAATCTAATGTAAAATGAGCACACATTTTGTGGCCATGGGTTTTTTTCGGGGGGGGGGGCTTTCTTTCCACCCTCGGAAAATCCTTTAAAATTACCACTAACTTTTAAAATTCCAGGAAACAAGTAGTTTCTAAGATGTAAAAAAATGCACTTACTTCATGGTCACCTTTTTATTTTTTTTATGGGGGGGGGAGACTGCCGATTTGTTTCTCGTTCTTTTTTGGAGGGGGATATTCAATTGTAGAACTTGTATAATTTTTTAACAAGTGCTTATGCAGTTTAGTTAACTGTTTGGAGCAGCAGAACTGTTTAAAATTTTACAAAAATTCTGTTTACATTTTGTGGGAGGCGGTGGAGGGACGGGGATGTTGTGGCGGCCATGCCCCCTCCCTTCACCACCTCCCACCAAATGTAAACAGAATGTTTGTAAAATATTAAACAGTTCTTCTGCTCAGTTAATGTCGGTGTGTTACTTATGTTAAAACGGTTTATTAAACTGCATAAGCACCTATTAAAAAACTATACAAGTTCTATAATTGAATATCCCCCGCCAATTGCATCTGAAAAGCCATTAAAAAATATCCCGAAAAATAGAAAAAAAACAAATTATAAATATGTAAGACTTTGTTATATAAATTTAACATAAATAAAGCACCTACTTCCTGTCCAAATTTCAGTCAAAGAGACATGTAATCGTTCACAGTTTCAAAGTGTTATGACAGGAAAAGGGAGAGGGAATTCCTTGTATCGATTTTTGTTTTTGATTTTACGAAGGTAGGATTAAAACCCACATGTTTTTAACTATTCTCTACTTTCACCTAACAATTTACTTCTCAGAAAAAGTGATGCACGACATTTATTTGCGACTGTCTGGAAGAGCTTAAGCAAAGAAAATGTTTGTTGGAATGTTGATTCTTTTTATGCTTGAGGTAGCCATTACGGCCGACTCATTTGATTGGATAATTTGGGTATAAAAAGTCACATGATCAGACTTGCTTCCTTAGCCCACTCAGATATCCCTGCTTGTCTCGCTTCCCTAGCCCACTCAGACATCCATGCTAGTTTCGCTGAATAACCCACTCAGATATCTCTATTGTCCAGCTTACTAACCCACTCAGATATCCACGCTAGTCTTACTTCTTATCACACTCAGTTGAAAAATACCACATAATTCTAATTAAAAAATGGAATCTTATCAGCATTGAGATGACATTGTGAGTTCCATCATTTTCATTCCTGTTTTCTAGAACTCAACTGCTGCCATTTTGACTTCTGGCCTTATAGTCTCTCATTCCAGTGTCTAGTCTAATTGATATGCAAATCACATTAAACCACATTCCTCCCTGATCCTTTAAGTTCACCTCACAAACATACAACCAGGCTAGTTTCGCTTCCTAGCCATTAAAATATCCCTGCTAGTCCCACTTCCTCGCCCAATCACATATGCCTGCTTGTCTCACTTCCTAACTCATTCAGATATGTTGCTAGTAACGCTTCCCAGCCCATTCAGATATCCCTGCTTTTTCTGATTCCAAGTCCACACAAATATCCCTGCTATTCGTGCTTCCTAGCCCATGATACTAGGCTAGACACAGCTAGATACGTGACTCCTCCTCCTTAATACGACAAAACTGAATCACATTTCCAAAATTCTTCATTTTGAAACAAATTTTTAATTACTTCATTTAAGAGCGATAACTTTTTTAGCAAATGCAACAAAATTTCTTTTTAACTTTCTCATTTAAAAACTACTTTTTCCGTACAAGTCAACTGAATTGCATTGAAAGTTCTTTTAACAGCAACCGAATTTAAAATATGACCGAATTTCAGCATCACACACTCGAATTGCCATTATAAGGTATATAGAATGTTTAATTTCCAAATTTTGACTTGCATGTGCAAATAAAAAATTCTCTATAGTCTGACAATTAATCACAAGTCCGAGGTTTGAATGCATTTTTAACTTAAGAGCATCAGTTTTTTTCCAAAGTCCAGCTTTTGAATACGTATATAAAATCCACAGCATAAGAAATTTTTACTTTGACTTTTAAATGTGCATTTAACATTAAACCAAATAATTTTTTTAAATACGTTTGTTGTATGATGACAACAAAAAATCCAATGAATTTTAACTTTGACTTTAAAATTTGTATTTAACATTCAACCGAATAATTTTTTAAATACATTGTATGATGACAATAAAATATCCAACAAATTTTCACTTTGACTTTTAAATGTGCATTTAACATTCAACTGAATATTTTTTTTAAATACGTTTGTTGTATGATGACAATAAACAATCCAACGATTTTTCACTTTGAATTTTAAATTCTTTATTAATTTGTTAGATGAAAGTACAGAAAAGTTAACATGAAGACTAATCCCCAACAACGTTTGTTTATTAATTTTTTAGGTGAAAGTACAGAATAGTTAACAACATGTAGACTCTAATCTCCCAAAACATAAAAAACGTATTTTTTGTTTATTAATTTGTTAGGTGAAAGTACAGAATAGTTATCAACATGTAGACTCTAATCTCCCAACAACGTAACAAACGTTTTGTTTATAAAAAATTATTGTAAAAAGCTGCAACCGATATGCTACTCTTATACCACTATCCGCCGGTCACTGAGGTGTATGACCGACAGACGTGTTATATTAAATGTCTTAAAGTTTTATCGGGAAGACGTAAAAGTGGGCCAGTCATTAGGGTCTTTGTATCAAGAAAATCATACCTGATATGTTGAATGTGCTTTGTTGCTCCTTCTTCTCCCAGGAAACGTCTTGACCTCTTCACCCTTGGTGACGTTCTGACTGGAATTTTGTTTTCATTTTCCAGACCGCTTCATTGTTTCAATGAAAGCATTTATGAAGCCATTTATGACAGACACAAGAAAAACGACACGCAACACAATTGTAATATATATAAAGCATAACTATTTTATTTTAAAAAATATATTTTACAAAAACTTTTACAATTTAAAACTAACCTAACTAGTATTAAAGGAGGCGGTGCTCCCCCCATTTATGGAGAGACAGAATATGCATCTTTACTTCATGGAGGCCGTGCAGGAAAGAGACAGAAAGATAGCAAGGGAATTATGGGAAGGGATTTCTTTGTATCTATATACATATCAATATCTCTCTCTCTATATATATATATATATATGTATATCAATATATATATGTATATCAATATCCATCTATCTATATATATATATATATATCAATGTTTCTTATGTTTTCACTATGATGAATATCATATTCAATTCTATGTGTAACTGTTTCTAAAGTATATGTTAAAAAACACCTGTATCGACTTTTTCTGTGTCAAATTATAAAACATGCGAATATTTTCTTCTGTGTATCATATTAAGGTTTGAGTAAACAAGATTTGATAAAAAAACTATATAAACGATGATACTAAAATATTGAATTTCATTTATTTCTTTAATTTACAGATGTTCCTGTTTGATGATTGTTATAGAAAATTATTGATATGAACGACAACACATACATGTATGCAAATATGTATATATATCATTATATATTATTACATTTTCATGGATCAGTATGTTTTACTATAGAAAATTATTGATATAAAAGACAACACATATATGTATGCGAATACTACTATTCAAAATAATTATTGGAAATAGTGTAGAAAATCACACACACCTTGAAGATAATATTCACATATGCGGTATATGTGCTTAATGTTCAAATAATGAAAAGATATAAACAGGAGATTAACAAATCACAGAAAAGTATGAGGCTTTTGGAAAGACAATATTGTACAATATTCGATTCCATTAAATAGCAAGGCAAAAAAATATTGTATTCTTGCGAAGGAGAATATTTTCGAAATAATGCTAAAGTGAAATTCTGTAATATTCATTACAGAATACATAATATTGAACCGGGATAAAGTTTAGTAAAACATGCAAGTACACAGTGAGAAAAGGCCACATTCCTGTGAAGTGTGTGGATATTCTTTTTCTGGAAAATATTCTTTAATAAGAAATATGAGAACTCACACTGGCGAAAAACCACATTCTTGTGAAGTTTGTGGATATTCTTGTTCTAGAAAATCATATTTAGTGATACATATGAGAACTCACACTGGCGAAACACCACATTCTTGTGAAGTGTGTGGGTATTCTTGTTCTCAAAAATATTCTTTAGTGAAACATATGAGAACTCACACTGGGCAAAAGCCACATTCTTGTGAAGTGTGTGGATATTCTTGTTCCAGAAAATCACATGTAGTGACACATATAAGAACTCACACTGGTGAAAAGCCACATTCTTGTGAAGTGTGTGGATATTCTTGTTCTCAAAAATCAGCATTAGTTGCACATATGAGAACTCACACTGGCGAAAAACCACATTCTTGTGAAGTGTGTGGCTATTCTTGTTCTAGAAAATCAAATTTAGTGATACATATGAGAACTCACACTGGGGAAAAGCCACATTCTTGTGAAGTGTGTGGATATGCTTGTTCTCAAAAATCACATTTAGTGACACATATGAGAACTCACACTGGAGAAAAGCCACATTCTTGTGAAGTGTGTGGATATTCTTGTTCTCAAAAATCACATTTAGTGACACATATGAGAAATCACACTGGGGAGAGATCTTGAATGCCTACTGGAGAGAACTTAAATGCCTACTGGAGAGAACTTGAATGCCTACTAGACACTATCCTCGAGTGTCTAAGGTCTCTCTTTACAGGGGTTTGTCAGAACAATCTTGCATGAGGATGCTTTTTCCATAGAAGTAAACTCTGACCAAATATTCAAAATCACATTTCGTATTCGCAGCCCAAATAAGATCTCCTCACTATGGCCACTCCACAGCTTTTCCGAGGAACGGTGCACCTTCTCAAAGTTATATTGCCTCAAGTAATAGCACGAAGCTGGATACTCCACCAGACTAGATAAGTTCTTGTCCTGGAATCCAGTAAGACCAAGAGACCAACATGAAAGATATACTACAACGTATAAAAATGGTTAATTTGGGAAAGGAAAATTATGTTCTCAATTCTTTACTAACTCAGTGCTTGAGAGATAAAGAACTTAAATGGAACACATATATGTATGCGAATATGTATATATATATATCATTATATATTATTACATTTTCATGGATCAGTATGTTTTACTATAGAAAATTATTGATATAAAAGAAAACACATATATGTATGTTAATATGTATATATATATTATTATATATTATTACATTTTCATTGATCAGTATGTTTTACTATAGAAAATTATTGATATAAAAGACAACACATATATGTATGCGAATACTACTATTAAAAATAATTATTGGAAATAGTGTAGAAATAATGGTAAAGTGAAATTCGGTAATATTCATAACAGAATACATAATATTGAACCGGGATAAAGTTTAGTCAAACATGCCAGTACACAGTGAGAAAAGGTCACATTCTTGTGAAGTGTGCATATTCTTTTCCTGAAAAATATTCTTTAATAAGACATATGAGAACTCACACTCGGGAGAAACCACATTCTTGTGAAGTGTGTGGCTATGCTTGTTCTATAAAATCATATTTAGTGGCACATATGAGGACACACACTGGGGAAAAGCCATATTCTTGTGAAGTGTGAGGATATGGTTTTCCTAGAAAATCAGATTTAGTGATACATATGAGAACTCACACTGGCGAAAAACAACATTCTTGTGAAGTGTGTGGATATTCTTGTTCTGTAAAATATTCTTTAGTGAGACATATGAGAACTCACACTGGAGAAAACAAAAGAGAAAAGCCACATTCTTGTGAAGTGTGTGGATATTCTTGCTCTATAAAATCAAAGTTACTGACACATATGAGAACTCACACTAGGGGAAAAGCCACATTCTTGTGAAGTGTGTGGATATGCTTTTTCTAGAAAATCAGAATTAGTGAGACATATGAGAATTGACACTGGAAAAAACAAAAGAGAAAAGCCACATTCTTGTGAAGTGTGTGGATATTCTTGCTCTATAAAATCAAAGTTACTGACATATATGAGAACTCACACTGGGGAAAAGCCACATTCTTGTGAAGTGTGTGGATATGCTTTTTCTTGAAACTCAGAATTAGTGAGACATATGAGAACTCACACTGGGGAAAAGCCACATTCTTGTGAAGTTTGTGGATATGCTTGTTCTAGAAAATCACATTTAGTGAGACATATGAGAACTCACACTGGAGAAAAACCACATTCTTGTTAAGTGTGTGGATATGCTTGTTCTATAAAATCAGCATTAGTGACACATATGAGAACTCACACTGGAGAAAAGCCACATTCTTGTGAAGTGTGTGGATATTCTTGTTCTCAAAAATCACATTTAGTGACACATATGACAAATCACACTGGGGAAAAGCCACATTCTTGTGAAATGTGTGGATATGCTTGTTCTATAAAATCAGCATTAGTGACACATAAGAATTCACACCGGGGAAAAACCATATTCTTGTGAAGTGTGTGGATATGCTTGTTCTAGAAAATCAGATTTAGTGACACATATAGGAATTCACACCGGGGGAAAAACCACATTCTTGTGAAGTGTGTCGATATTCTTGCTTAAAAAAAAAACAATGTTATTTATGCATATGAGAACTCGCAGTACAGGACCGTAAAAATGATCTTAAAATAACATGATCTCTGAAAGAAATAAACATTATACCGGTTGTGATAGGAGCAACTGGCTTAATAAAAAAAGAATCTTCAGAAATACTTAGATGCAATCCTTGGAAGACCAAGCTGTAACGAAATACAAATAGCAGCCATAAAGGGAACAGCATCTATTCTTAAAAGAGCCCTCGGATATAAGTTTAAAACAGCAGAGAATCAAGTGTTAGCTCGAGGAGGGAGCCCCTTGATCTCTTAAAATTTACTGAAGTAAAATAAATAAAAGAGAAAATCCACATTCTTTTGAAGTGTGTGGATATTTTTGTAACAAATATGAGAACTGGCTGATGTCTGGATATTCTTGTTCTGAAATATGCAAGTTAGTGAAACATATGAGAACTTACACTGAGTAAAAACCATTGTCATCTAAAGTGTATGACTATTTTAGTTCTGCAAAATTTGCATTTAGTGAAACGTATGAGCACTTACACTGGAGACATAATTGGCCAAACATTTTGGACAAAATTGTCTTACAAATAAGACAGAATCTCTGCTACAAAAATTGCTCCCAAATGGCAAAAAATATATCATAAACTTTCATTGCATGCATCTTAAAGGGTGGGCCAACAGATACCAGAAAGGACAGTTTGAAGTAAGTCTATTGTGTTACTATTTTTGATCGTACCATTAGTCGTTCTAGTCCCCCCACCCTGCTATGGCCGGGATTTAATTTGTCACACATGGAGGCACTCACAAGTAAATGAGAACCACAGTTCACTTCCTATTCACTCGACCTCTTTTGCTCCGGACAGCCATGGGATGAGCACATATTTTCTGCTTCCCTGTAAACGACGGGGCCACCCCCATTTCTGCCAACACTAGTTAGGATTATCTACGTAGTTAACTGTAATAATTTTAAAAGTTTACGTAATAATTGCTCTTGATCCTTTTTGTAAAATGTAGTAATATATTTGTGTATAGAAATAAAAAAGTAAGTATTTCTCATATATATTAAAATTGTGTCTTGTCGTGTTATGTTTGCCTTAAATATTGAGATGGTGTGACAACATCAAGACTCCTATCATTTTGATATCATGTTACAAGCTACCGTTTCCAGGAAATTTAATATGAGTGTAGGTCGCTCATGTTATTGGCCGGCCGATAGTGTCACTATGACCAAACAATCTTTACAGCTATGTACCTACGGTGCTATAAAACCTGACATGGTGATATGCGGCATATATATATATATATATATATATATATATATATATATATATATATATATATATATATATATCGGTATTTTTTCAGGTCAACAAACGCAAGTAAGCATACCTGATGGGTCCTAGAATTTCAGTTTGGCTTTCAATTTTTGTTGTAAATTCACGTAGTTCATTTGTCAGTTACAACACAAGTCGATCATCCCCAGCAAAGTCCTGACATCTGATCCAAAACAATGGATTTTTTAAAAATATTTCGAGATAAGGTTTTATTTTTTGCGTATTCATTTTTTTTCTGACTTTGTCTGAAAATGGGAGACCAGAAAAGATCACAAAGATTAAATTTAAAAGATTATAAATTCCAACCTTGATCGCCCTTCGGGGATAATGGCGCAATGGATAAAGGCTATTGATTTATACGAGTCCAAGTCAGCTTTGCCTGAAGATATCGGTTTCAGTCATACTCAAGAAAGCCAGAGGATTAATGAGCAAACAACAGCTATTGACAGTAGGAAGTACGATGGAATCATTTAGAGAACTTCCGATCGCGCTTCATCACCTGAAAGAGGATGAGTTTACCGAAAGAACAACTATGCACATAAAACAAAAGTGTGTAAAAAATTAATGAAATTTAATGTG
>NC_136527.1:172660863-172745863 GCF_053919585.1 Euprymna scolopes
TACAATATAAACAGAACTTTTATAATTTTAAACGGTAGTACTTTTAGCAGATTTGCCGTTCAGTTGTACAAATAACATGTAATCACTAGAAGGAACTTGTTTGGTAGACATCGATAATATCGCTTAATGTAAGCAGAAGTTTTTTAGGAGGTAATTGTTTTACCTTCCTAATGAAATATATTTAAAGAACACAAAAGAAAAGAACAACAAAAATCTGTTTAACAATTTGAAATATTTATTTGTAACAGGAACTGGCAGGTCGGACTACGAAAAAGGAAGAAGGAACAGAAAGTTCTTTTGGGGGTCGTCGGTCAGTCAGTACTGTGTCGTAGCCAGCTAATAGCAGTTGTCTCCAGTGGACGCCGTCGATGCTATTGCAAGATGTCCGGTGGACAGGGGACAAGAGAAGAGGTGTTTCTTGGCTGAAGATCCGATCTTGACTGACTGACGTTCCCTCAAGACTTTTTATGAAGGAGATGAATCGATGCACTCTCTTAGCTGATAGGTCAGTCTGTGGCCGAAGAACTCAGAGGGAGGCATTGATTCACCAGAGAAAATTGTTCTCTGTAACAGCTACATCAACCCCTGCTTAGGCAGAAATCAAAGAGAGAGAGAGAGAGATAGAGAGAGAGAGAGAGAGGAAAAGTGGCCGTAAACAAGACAAATAGTACAATTAGTTTACAATTTTTTATGTGAAAAAAAAATGTTCTTGCTGTTTTTTTTCTTTCTTTTATTTTTTTAAAAGAAAATCAAAGCAGAAATTGGACGAAGGCATATTATATGTGCAGAATCTTACATAATTTCTTTGGCCAATGTACTCTACGACCACTGCATGTGGTGGTTACATAATTGTCTTTGGATGGAGTACTCACTTCAGGTGTATGTGTGTTTTGATGTTTTGTGTAATAGGGGGGGTGAGGCTCGTCTGTTTTTGTGTTCAGAAAGGCTCTTTTTGCATTGTCAAGAGAGCCAGTTTCTCTTTTACCACTAATATCTAGAGTGAAAAGTTTATAAGTACGTGAAATCACGCGATAAGGCCAATAAAAAGTAAATTTAGAGGGGCGTTCACGGCGTCCTTTCTGAGAAAAACGTGAGACGAAAATGAGATATCTTTTGGGATCTTCACCTTTTCTGGTAACAGAAATATACCGTCTGGGCTGATAATGTGGCCCAGGAAAACTAGTGACAAAGCACCAAAGACATATTTACCTGAGTTAACCCTCACGTGGTATTGCTGAGACCATTCGAACAGTAGGTGGAGGTGAATAACATGTTCCTCTTGTGAAACACTCACCACGAGAATGTGGTCTATATAGTTATAGACGAAGTCCAAGTAACGCACTACTTAATCCATGAAGCGTTGAAAGGTACTAGCAACGTTTTGTAAGCTGAAAGCATAGTTAAAAATTCAAATGTTCCAAATGGATTTGTTCCCACAGTCTTTGGTATGTCATCCGGATTCACTGAAATCTGATGGTGAGCCTCAACTAAATCTAGTTTGGAGAAAGTCTTACAACCATGCAGAAAGGAAGAAAAATCCTGTATATGAGGGATTGGATAACGATGAGGTACCGTCATGGCATTAAGTCGTCGATAGTCCCAAGTCGGACGCAAATCATGTTTCTGGAGCATATACAAAGGGGAAGCCAATAGACTGAACAAGGGGCATATTATTCCTAACTGCAGCATATACAAAGGGGAAGTCTATGGACTGAACAAGGGGCATATTATTCCTAGCTGCAGCATATACAAAGGGGAAGCCCATGGACTGAACAAGGGGCATATTATTCCTAACTGCAGCATATACAAAGGGTAAGCCCATGGACTGAACAAGGGGCATATTATTCCTAACTGCAGCATATACAAAGGAGAAGCCCATGGACTGAACAAGGGGCATATTATTCCTAACTGCAGCATATACAAAGGGGAAGTCCATGGACTGAACAAGGGACATATTATTCCTAACTGCAGCGTATACAAAGGGGAAGTCTATGGACTGAACAAGGGGCATATTATTCCTAACTTCAGCATATACAAAGGGGAAGCCCATGGACTGAACAAGGGGCATATTATTCCTAACTGCAGCATATACAAAGGGGAAGCCCATGGACTGAACAAGGGGCATATTATTCCTAACTGCAGCATATACAAAGGCGAAGTCCATGGACTGAACAAGGGGCATATTATTCCTAACTGCACCATATACAAAGGGGAAGTCTATGGACTGAACAAGGGGCATATTATTCCTAACTGCAACATATACAAAGGGGAAACCCATGGACTGAACAAGGGGCATATTATTCCTAACTGCAGCATATACAAAGGAGAAGCCCATGGACTGAACAAGGGGCATATTATTCCTAACTGCAGCATATACAAAGGAGAAGCCGATGGACTGAACAAGGGACATATTATTCCTAACTGCAGCATATACAAAGGGGAAGCCCATGGACTGAACAAGGAGTATATTATTCCTAACTGCAGCATATACAAAGGGGAAGCCCATGGACTGAACAAGGGGCATATTATTCCTAACTGCAGCATATACAAAGGAGAAGCCCATGGACTGAACAAGGGGCATATTATTCCTAACTGCAGCATATACAAAGGGGAAGCCCATGGACTGAACAAGGGGCATATTATTCCTAACTGCAGCATATACAAAGGAGAAGCCGATGGACTGAACAAGGGACATATTATTCCTAACTGCAGCATATACAAAGGGGAAGCCCATGGACTGAACAAGGAGTATATTATTCCTAACTGCAGCATATACAAAGGGGAAGCCCATGGACTGAACAAGGGGTATATTATTCCTAACTGCAGCATATACAAAGGGGAAGCCCATGGACTGAACAAGGGGCATATTATTCCTAACTGCAGCATATACAAAGGAGAAGCCCATGGACTGAACAAGGGACATATTATTCCTAACTTCAGCATATACAAAGGGGAAGCCCATGGACTGAACAAGGGGCATATTATTCCTAACTGCAGCATATACAAAGGGGAAGCCCATGGACTGAACAAGGGGCATATTATTCCTAACTGCAGCATATACAAAGGGGAAGCCCATGGACTGAACAAGGGGCATATTATTCCTAACTGCAGCATATGGTTGAATTCTGCCTTCGCTGCAACCTGTGGTTTTGATGTGGTGTTTTGTGGTGTGCGTGGGTTTGCTTATCACAAAATTTAAGTTCGGTAACTCCGGGTAGGAGTGTAAGACGGTCTGATATGGCTTATCAGAAGTGACACTGAACAATACTGGGCTGATAGAGGGATGTTTGTTTTCACATCAGAGATGGAAAGTTCCGTATTCGTATCTATCAGCCAATGTTTGCGCATATCCATTATCAAGTTTAAGTGGTACAGGAAGTCCGTGCCTATTATTGGGTAGGGTAAATCCACTATAGTAAAAACCCATGTAAAGTCTCTCTGTAATTCCAAGTCCCGAGAACGAGAAATTTGACTGTACATGGAAATGGGTGGAGTGATTTACCGCTTACAGTGTGATGGGCATATGACCTTCACCTTCACCGAGGTGCACGACTTATATGATCTTCACCGAGGTGCGCGACTTGACACACAAAAAAACAGCCTCTTAATCGACTGCTAACGCACGCGTCACTGTAACGTCCAATGACAACAACAACCTTCTCACTCGACCTGCCTTTTATACCACTATCTCAATCCCTTCTCTTGCGCATGCGCCTGTAGATTCCTGACAACCTCGAGACTTCCACTTATAAAAATCAAAGTTTTGTTTTCGCGCATGCCTATACAAGGCACAAACACGTGGGTGTTTGTTGTGTTGATAAGTACTATAGGGCAACTACTCGGTAAGGAATTTCAGTGACCAGATACACCAAGCAGCTCGGATATAAACTAAGGAAGTCTGTGATAAACTAAGCAACGTATTTGGGAGAGGAAGTCTGTGACAAAGTAGGCACGCTTGTTTGAATTTTGTGGTAAGTTCAGAAGGTTGCATGTTCATATCACGTCGGGGTCACCATTTTTAGGAAAGGTAATTGTTTTACTTCCTAATAAAATATGTTTAAAGAACACAGCACAAAAGAACAATACACGTCTTTTTAACAAAAACAACGAAGAATATTTTATTTGTAGCAGGAATTGGGAGGTCAGACTGCGAAAAAGAAAGATGGAAAAGAAAGTTCTTTTGAGGTCGTCGTCGGTCAGTCAGTACTGTATCATCGCCAGCTAATAGCAGTTTTCTCCAGTGGAGACTATCAATGCTAGAGCAAGATGTCCGGTGAACAGGGGACAAGAGAGGATAGGTGTTGCTAGGCTGAAGGTCAGGTTCCGACTGAATGACGTTCCCTCAAGACTTTTTAGGGAGCAGATGAGTCAATGTGCGCTGTTAGCTGATAGGTCAGCCTGTGGCCGAAGAACTCAGAGAAGGGGGGGCATTGATTCACCAGAGAAAATTGTTCTGTATAACTGCTACAGACTACTGTTCCCATCTTGGATGATGACTGTAGTTTGACTTATCCAATTAATAATAAAATATTCTGTCTTAAAAATTAAATCTGATTTTTATATCTTCATGTATTTTGGATATTTTAATAAAATAAAGATGCAAAGAAGAAGTTTACTAAAGAAATGAAATAGAAAATAGTCTTACAAAACATGATAAACCTGATTCTTATATATTCAGATATTTTATTTTTAATGAATAAGGAACAGAATAGATAAATTTACTACGAAATCCTCCTAAGCTTTAATCCAAACATGATATGGAAACAAATTCGACACACTTAACTAATGAACGGAAACTTTTACACGAGGAACGAAATAATGATTACACCGTGTTATTACGATGGCCCAAATTCATTTTTTTTTTTAGCAGTTGATTTCCTCTTTAAATAATTTCACGATTTTTTAATGTGAGGATTATTTGAATTATTTGGACTACTGGTCTCATCTTGGATGTTGATTGTAATTTGACTAATCCAAATAATAATAAAACGTTCTGTCTTAAAAAAAAATCTGATTTTTATATCTTCATGGATTGTGTATATTTTAATTAAATAAAGGGTTCTTATACAGTTTAATCAAGACATTAAAAAATGAAAATATCGACAAAAGGTTATATTGTACGTATCTGTTTTGGACTGAAGATCTCAAAAAAAAATTCACTTAATTTGATCGAGTAGTTATTTTTGGGTTAGTATTACTGTACACATAGATTCGAAAAAGTTGTCAAAAAACTTGCTCAATATATGTTACTGTGACATATGTTGACATATATTCGGCGGGGTTTTAATAGTATGTTGTATAGTTTTTTTTATTTATAACACCTTTTCCCAAACTTACCGTGTTAAAGAGAGAATCAGACGCCATATTGAATTTTCCAATACATCGGTAAACACTGTTGGTTTTTCGAGCTGAATAAATAAGTTACATTGAAGAAACAACACGAAAAATATATCCAGTTTGGTTGAAAAGTAACTTATCTTGCCTTTGATAACATTTATTTGTTATATATTTGTTTATTTACAACTTTTTCGAATCTATGTGTACAGTAATACAAACCCGTTATTTTTTTTACAGCAGAAAACACGTTTTTATGAGAGCGCGTTGAACAGCCATTGTGAAATTTGTTGAACTCCCCAATGCGCTGACACTCCCTCCCCGTCTTTATTACTAGCTTTTCTTCCTAAAAATCGAACCTTTTGCGGTAAAATCCATTGAAAGCGGTCGGTGGTTCTAAAACTTGAAGACCTGATTTTACTGACGCATAACTTTACGGAATGGTTTAGATATTAGTATAAATCCAAAATAAAATTCAACGTTAAAAAATACTTACCTAAATTGAATAAATCATTGCTATTTAATGAAATTTTAAGTATTCATTAATTATCGACCACAAATCAAAATAAACTCTTTATTTCTAAAAGGTCAAAATAAAGATATTAATTAACAACCACAAAATCTAATGAATTAATTATTTTATTAATTATAACACATTTTTCGTATATTACAACTAAATTTGGAAAATATGAGATCAAATGAAGTCTCATTTCGTTAGTCTCATTTCGTTTTCCGGTACGCCGTACGCTCGATCTGACTTTTTGATCACCCGTCTGGTCGGCAATTATCGTTAGTTATTTAGACGAGACATACAGATTTAAATCATGATTTTCTCTAGTCCAGATGAGTGCAGTAAATAAACTTTTAACTCGAAATGACCCAAAATGTACTAATGTATAACGTAAGACACAGAAAAGAAACATTTATAATGCGTACACAGCTTTATTTTCTCATAGAACCACCGACCGCTTTCAATGGATTTTACCCCTTTTGCTCAGTATCATAACAAATTGTTTTTTTCGCTGTAAAATAAAAACTACTTGTTGAAATTAAGTGAATTTTTTTCAGAGAACTTCAGACAATAACGAGTACGTACAATATGACTTTTTTTCAATATTTTCATTTTTTTAATGCCTTGACTAAACTGTATAAGCGCCAAATAAATATACAAAGAATAAGTTTTACTAAAGAAATAAAAAATAAAATAGAAAGAGAAATTTAATAAAGAAATCACAGCAAACATGTTTAGGTAGTGGAGTTAATGCTTTTCGGGCACTCCCTAATAAAATAAATATTTCAACACAAGCTACTGAATAAACGAACAAACGACTTCGTAAAACTTGCAAGGAAAAGGTTTATTGAAGTAAGGCGAAGTGATATTAGGATATAGCTGGTGGGATAGAACTCGTCTGCCATTGCCCGGTAGTTATTACCAAGTGGGGACAGTCGATACCGATGTGGGCAGAGAGAGAGAGAGAGAGAGAGAGAGAGAGAGAGAGAGAGAGAGAGAGAGAGAGAGAGAGAGAGAGAGAGAGAGACAGACAGACAGACAGACAGAGACAGAGAGAGAGAGGCAGACAAACAGACAGACAGACAGAGAGAGACAGAGTGAAAGAGAGAGAGGGAGAGAGATAAGCTCGGGACGGAAGCAGTTATAGTTCCTTAAGGGGGTAAGGAAGATCCCTGCGCTATGCCTCTGATTGGTCAGTATGTGTCATATCACACAAGAAAAGAGTTCTATTTGTTTCTGCTACACATGAATTATTGACAAGTTTTAATCTAAACTTGATTGCAAAACATTTTATAGCAAAACATTTCGAACGTTTAATTAATTAACAGACATTTTTACACGAGGAACGAAATAATGATGACACCGTGTTATTACGATGACCTTAAGTTCTTTGTTCTTTAGCAGCTGATTTGTTTCTTTTAATAATTTCACGTTTAAATCGTGTTTTTTTAATCTTTTAATTTTGATTCTTTTATATTTTCATATATTTTATTTCTTAATGAATTGGACACACAAAACAAAAGTTGTATCAACAACAACAAACAAAACAAATTTTCTGTTTTGAACACAAAGAAAAAAAACGAATTCATCCCACTTTTGTTTTCGTATTGAATTTCTGAAATGAAAGGTAAGTTATTTTCTTCTTTTTTGTTTACAATTTCAAAAAATCCATCCAATACCTTTTAAAATAATGTTAAACATAAAAAGAAGTTTATTTATTTATTTATTTATTTATTTATTTTTGCAATCCAATAAAACTATGGACTCTGCTTTTAACAAACGTGAATAAAATAGGTATTGAATCTCCAATTAATAAAAATTCCGCGAAGAACATATTATTCAATCTGACAATGAGATTTTTTTAAATCAGAAATTTGTTTAGTTTTAGTAAAACTTATGTGATTTCTTAGAAAATAATGATGTTTATCATAAAAACGATAATTTAATTCAATAGGCACCGCCAAAAATGGCCGCAAAATCAAGTTGTTGTTGTTTTTTTTTAACTAAATTACATTTATTAAAATCCATTATTTCTGAGTAACTTTTTTTTTCCAGAAAGATAAAACCCTGAATTTTATCATATAGAAAACAGAATAATGTAAAACTTTTTCTACTATTTTTAATTAAATTTTAAATGTTAAATTTTCCCAAAAAGTTAACAATTGACATTTTTTGTCTTGCACAAAAAACGTACTTAAATATTTAAAAAAAAAAAAGGTTTTTGAAATAATTAATTTATTTATTTATTGTCTAACTAAGATTTAGGGTGATTTCTAAGAGAATATGCAAAAATATTATAATATAAGTACCTGGATTTCAAATAATTCCACTTATTCATATAGGTAACCAGATATTTCGTGTCCATGTAGAGTCGAGATCGACTCTGTTTACGTTTGCGGATTATAAGAAGAAAACTATGGAAGACCAAACAGGCCAAAAAAAACTTATTTTTCAGTGACGAAAATTTCAATGTATTATTAAGCGGAGGCTTGCCAGTACCAGATGGGTGACCATTTGTATGAGTTTGGTTTTTAATGTGTATGTGTGTGGGGGCCAGACTCCCCAAAATGGGGGGGGGGGCTGCAATTAAAAGCAGAATAAAAAAAAATATTATTTCAGCGCGTTTGGTCCACCGTAGTCGAAAGGCGGCAAACGTTTTCAAACGGGATCGAAAAAAATGATGCTATTTTTAACACAAAGGGCACAACATTTATCGATTTTTTTTGGTATCGATTATTCAAAGCATGCCCTGTTTAAGAATGGTCATGCATTATTCGGCTCGCTAAAAAAAAATTGTTAATTTATTATCAAAAATTTTAAAATGGCTTTTTTCGTATAAATATTAAATTTTTTTTTTTTGTTTTGCTTAACTTAAATTAATTATTTTACTTAACATATTCACCGAATTTCACACTTCAAAACTCAAAAGCGGGATAATTAAACACAATCGAAGTTCTGATATTCAGACGTCAAAATAAGGTATGCAAACAATTTCTTTTTTTTTAATCTATAATTCTGTCCCTTACAACAACACAATATGTTTTGTTCAGTTTCAGATGATTATTTTAAGCATATTTGTTTCCACTTCAAAACAAGGGGGGGGTTGTAAGCAAAAATATATATATATATAAATATCGTTTATGAAAAATAAGTACACTGTTATAAAGTTCATTCTTCTCTTAATAATCGCTGAAAATTTCGTATTGATCGGATAATTACCTGATTTTTGGTAGATTTTTAAAAAGACGGTCCGTCAAAAAGTACTGACCTGCCCCCCCCCCCCCCAATTTTGGCGGTGCCTATAATTCAAATATAGTTGAATTGTTAGAAAACTTAGCACAAAACTGTTTTAGCGGTTTTTAATTGTTTTAATATTTTTAGAAAACATTGAATACACTTATTTAGTATCATTATAAATATTGTATCCAATACTTTAGATTTAAGAATGTGATCATATTCTTCTATAAATTTACATAAAATGATCACCCATTTAATGGCCATCACTTCAAAATTCTAAATCTACTTTTATTGGCTAATAAATTTCAATAACCTTAAAAATATCCGGAAAGAAATTTTTAAAAATATAATTATTATTTAAGATTTTAGAGTAAGATATCGCTTTGCTATATAAATTTATTGTAAAATGATCACCCATTTAATGACCAGTTAACGATTAACAAGACATGTAATTGTTCGAAGATTCAAAGTTTTGTGGCAGAGGAGAATTGAGTTTTGCTTTCTTTAGGGTTTTTTTTTTCATTCTGTATTTTCATGTAACAATTTAATAAACAAAACATACCATAAAATATCATTCTGTATTTTCATGTAACAATTTAATAAACAAAACATACCATAAAATATCATTCTGCATTTTCATGTAACAATTTAATAAACAAAAACATACCATAAAATATCATTCTGTATTTTCATGTAATAATTTAATAAACAAAATATACCATAAAATATCATTCTGTATTTTCATGTAACAATTTAATAAACAAAACATACCATAAAATGTCATTCTGTATTTTCATGTAACAATTTAATAAACAAAACCTACCATAAAATATCATTCTGCATTTTCATGTAACAATTTAATAAACAAAAACATACCATAAAATATCATTCTGTATTTTCATGTAACAATTTAATAAACAAAAAATACAATAAAATATGATTCTATATTTTCATGTAACAATTTAAAAAACAAAACATACCATAAAATATCATTAATATTTTCATGTAACAATTTAATAAACAAAACATACCATAAAATATCATTCTGTATTTTCATGTAACAATTTAATAAACAAAACATACCATAAAATGTCATTCTGTATTTTCATGTAACAATTTAAAAAACAAAACATACCATAAAATATCATTAATATTTTCATGTAACAATTTAATAAACAAAACATACCATATAATATTCTGTATTTTTATGTAACAATTTAATAAATAAACATACCATAAAATATCATTCTGTATCTTCATGTAACAACTTAATAGACAAAATATACCATGAAATATAATTCTGTATTTTCATGTAACAGTTTGATAAAGAAAACATACCATAAAATATGATTATGTATTTTCATGTAACAATTTAATAAACAAAACATATAATGAAATAGCATTATGTATTTTAATGTAACAATTATTTAAACAAAACATACTATAAAATATCATTCTGTATTTTAATGTAACAATTTATTAAACAAAACATTATAAAATATCATTCTGTATTTTCATGTAACAATTTATTAAACAAAATATATTAGAAAATATTCCGTATTTTCATGTAACAATTTAATAAAAAAAACTTATAAAATATCATTCTGTATTTTCATGTAACAATTTAATAAACAAAACATACCATAAAATATCATTCTGTATTTTCATGTAACAATTTAATAAACAAAACATACCATAAAATATCATTCTGCATTTTCATGTAACAATTTAATAAACAAAAACATACCATAAAATATCATTCTGTATTTTCATGTAATAATTTAATAAACAAAATATACCATAAAATATCATTCTGTATTTTCATGTAACAATTTAATAAACAAAACATACCATAAAATATCATTCTGTATTTTCATGTAATAATTTAATAAACAAAACATACCATACAATATCATTCTGTATTTTCATGTAATAATTTAATAAACAAAATATACCATAAAATATCATTCTGTATTTTCATGTAACAATTTAATAAACAAAACATACAATAAAATGTCATTCTGTATTTTCATGTAACAATTTAATAAACAAAACCTACCATAAAATATCATTCTGCATTTTCATGTAACAATTTAATAAACAAAAACATACCATAAAATATCATTCTGTATTTTTATGTAACAATTTAATAAACAAAAAATACAATAAAATATGATTCTATATTTTCATGTAACAATTTAAAAAACAAAACATACCATAAAATATCATTAATATTTTCATGTAACAATTTAATAAACAAAACATACCATAAAATATCATTCTGTATTTTCATGTAACAATTTAATAAACAACACATACAATAAAATGTCATTCTGTATTTTCATGTAACAATTTAAAAAACAAAACATACCATAAAATATCATTAATATTTTCATGTAACAATTTAATAAACAAAACATACCATATAATATTCTGTATTTTTATGTAACAATTTAATAAATAAACATACCATAAAATATCATTCTGTATCTTCATGTAACAACTTAATAAACAAAATATACCATGAAATATAATTCTGTATTTTCATGTAACAGTTTGATAAAGAAAACATACCATAAAATATGATTATGTATTTTCATGTAACAATTTAATAAACAAAACATATAATGAAATAGCATTATGCATTTTAATGTAACAATTATTTAAACAAAACATACTATAAAATATCATTCTGTATTTTAATGTAACAATTTATTAAACAAAACATTATAAAATATCATTCTGTATTTTCATGTAACAATTTATTAAACAAAACATATTAGAAAATATTCCGTATTTTCATGTAACAATTTAATAAAAAAAACTTATAAAATATCATTCTGTATTTTCATGTAACAATTTAATAAACAAAACATACCATAAAATATCATTCTCTATTTTCATATAACAATTTAATAAACAAAACATATCATAAAATATTCTGTATTTTCATGTAACAATTTAATAAACAAAACATACCATAAAGTATCATTCTGTATTTTCATGTAACAATTTATTAAACAAAACATACTATAAAATATCAATCTGTATTTTCATGTAACAATTTAATAAACAAAACATACCATAAAATATCATTCTGTATTTTCATATAACAATTTAATAAACAAAACATACCATAAAATATTCTGTATTTTCATATAATAATTCAATAAACAAAACATACCATAAATTATCATTCTGTATTTTCATGTAACAATTTATTAAACAAAACATACTATAAAATATCAATCTGTATTTTCATGTAACAATTTAATAAACAAAACATACTATAAAATATCATTATGTATTTTCATGTAACAATTTAATAAACAAAACATACCATAAAATATCATTCTGTATTTTCATGTAACAATTTAATAAACAAAACATACTATAAAATATCATTCTGTATTTTCATGTAACAATTTAATAAACAAAACATATCATAAAATATCATTCTATATTTTCATGTAACAATTTAATAAACAAAACATATTATAAAATATTCTGTATTTTCATGTAACAATTTAATAAACAAAACATACCATAAAGTATCATTCTGTATTTTCATGTAACAATTTATTAAACAAAACATACTATAAAATATCAATCTGTATTTTCATGTAACAATTTAATAAACAAAACATACCATAAAATATCATTCTGTATTTTAATGTAACAATTTGATAAACAAAACATACCATAAAATATCATTCTGTATTTTCATGTAACAATTTAAAAAACAAAACATACTATAAAATATCATTCTGTATTTTCATGTAACAATTTATTAAACAAAACTTCTTCTAATGTTTTGGCCATTACCTTGGATATGTGCTTATTAGTTTTTCCCGCGTGCCTGCTATAGAGCATGGTGTCGTTGGCAAATATACTCATTTCCAAGACAATTTTATCAGGCAAGTCATTTATGAATATCAAAAATGACAAAGGTCCAAGAATCGATCTCTGTGACACACCCGCATTTATATAAATTTATTTGGACAGATGCCCATCGAGGACAACCTGGATTCTTCTCTTATTTAAAAAGGATCCATTTATGATAAGCATTCGTCCAGTAATATCTTGGGATTTTATTTTCATCAGAAGGTCATCGTGCCATGTCCTGTCAAAAGCCTTAGATATATCAAGCGCTACTTCCCTCCCCCTCCCCTGCTTTCTCCAGGGCTTTGTATAAATGTTCATAAAGAACGGGTTTGCCTAAATCCATATTGGTGGTCTGACAAGTTTAGCAGCTGTAAGGTGTTGGACTAGAGCTTGATTAATTAATGACTCAAATATGTTGGCGAAAGGAGGGAGGAGGCTAATTGGCCAATTATTTAATGGGCAAGTTCTTTGGAACGAGTTTTGTAAACTGGTACCACAGAAGCAGTTTTCCAGCAGCCAGGAAAGCAAGATTCCTTAAGGCATTTGTTAAAGAGTTTAGAGAGAACAGGGGCGACTTCAGCAGAGCATTTTTTTAATAGCACAGGCGGGATGAGTTCAGGTCCACATGCTTTTGAGGTGTCAAGGTTTTTTATAATATCATGTACTTGGGAAGACGTGATCTTTAGACCACCTAGTGTGGTTTCTGTCCACAGAGTAAAATCAGGGAGGGAATGACTTGCTGGGTCCAGGGTAGAGTTTGAGGTAAACTGGACAGCAAGCATGCTAGCTTTCTCAGTTGCTGTGCAAACAACTTCATGATTCTTTGATAGTGGGGATATTGTCGATTGCTCATTATTTACTATACAATTACAGATTTTGCAGAAATCATGTTCCTAATTTTTGTGCTTCAATGCGTTTTCTGGTTGTTCAGTATATTTACTCTTAGCTGTTGCTACTTCTTTATTGCAATTATTTCTAGCTTCTATATACCTTTGTCTGTTTATACAGGACTTATACCGGATAAATCTATAGTGTGCATGTTGCCTCTGAGCAATGGCAGCTGCGCATGTAGAAGTAAACCATTGGGAAGAGTGGGTTTTACTGAAGAACTTCCGTGTATGAACATGTGCATCAATTGCTGCTTTCAACCATTCAGTAATCTTATTTGCGATATTTTACTGTATATTTTGTTTATTTAATGTTAGGTGAAAGTACAGAATAGTAAACAACACATGGGCTCTACAATTCCTCCAGAAAAAATGATGGGGATTAGAGCGGTGATGAAATATAGATTGAAGCTTGGTTTTAGATGCATTAAAAGTAATCAGTCACCTCTTTCCTCATTGGACTATGTGCTCAAGATCAGAGGAGAGAGAATCAGAGAGAACTTGGTCAGTTATTGCCTTTGATGTCTTGCTATAGATGGTAGTGTCGTCAGCACAAATTTCTATGAATGCTGTAAGTATGTGTTTTGGGAGATCATTGATGTAGATCAAGAAAAGAGTTTGGCCCAGGATGGACCCCTAAGGGACTTCAGCATTAATACCGAGAGCTTCCGATTTCTTCCCATCAACCACTACTTTTATGAACTCCCCAGAGAGAAATGATTTAATAATTGAGAAAATATTTCCAGCTATACTGTAACGGGAGATCTTGTGATGTAGACTATGATGCCATATTCTATCCAATGCTTTTGCTATTTTAAGAACAACTACCTTAGAAAGGAATCAAGAGATTCGCTAATCCTATGAGATATAAGCGTAAGCACATCTGCTGTAGATCTAGGAGAATGAAAACCATATTGTATGTAACTAAGAAGCTTATTTTTGCTGAGGGGGTTGATTACTTCTCTATTTAACACAGATTCTAGCAACTTACTCATGATTCACAAGAGGCAAAGATCTGTACTGAGAGGAAGATGACCGATCACCAAAATGCTTAAATACAGGGCACACTGACAAGGTTTTCCAAGGTGTTGGGAAGTAATATTCTTGAAGACAACGCTTAAACAGCTTTATAAGTATAGGAGCTATTTCTGGTTGAAGCTTGTTAACACTATAATTGGAATGCTGTCAGGGGCAGTTGCTTTACTGGAATCAAGGTTCTTGATTAGCTTAGCACATCATGTATGTCGCATAGCGTGTTGTCTGTTACAGGATGAAAAACTGTAGGGATGATGACCTTGGTATAATTAGCTGCAAAGTTTTTGGCAAAGCGTTTGGCTTTGTCTTATGCTAAGGAGATTACCTCAGGTCCATATTATCATTTTTTTTTTGTAAAGAATAGACAATGCATTGTGAATGCATTATCAGCAGCTCCACTTACTCTTGCTTCTCCTAATTTGTCCCTCAATCCTCATTTTAATGAGAGATTTTTTCTGAAAAAGTGAGAAAAAAAGCTGTATTCTAGGTTGGCATTATTTTGGCATTAACAGTCACTAAAGTTGTCAGAAATCTTCTGTTTCTGTGTCTATTCTTGTGGCCATATCACTAGTAAGGGTGCTGGAGGTAAACGTTTCATTTGGGCTGATGTTATCCGTCTGATAGTCAGGGACGCGAACCTTGGATTATCCAATAAGGAGGCTGTCCTATCAGTAGGCGCAAAATACTGGGTCTGCTGTATTGCTATTTGGTGAATGGATTCTTGACCATGTAGTAGCTTCCGGTGGAGCTTCTCGATGCCATATTATGTGGTAATTGTTATGGCTTTACTTTATCATGTGCTACAAAAATATTGCTTCATTTCTTTGTCTCTCTTACTTTCCCTCTCTGCCCTGCTCTCAGCAAGTCTATCGACCTATTCCACTAATCCCAAAACACTATTATGATCAGTTTCCAGAAACAAATACACGATTGAACTCAGATCTCCAATATCCATCATAGACCCCCACTACCATATCTCCTCCTCCAACGTCAGTGGTCTACGTTCCAACTTTCCAGAGGTTGAAACCCAATTACAGGAGACTAAACCAAACCTATTTTTCCTAAGCGAAACTGGCATTAGATCAACTCTTACACTAGATGAGTTCGTAGTTAAAGAATACTCTAATTAACTTCCAAATCTGACCCCCAAGATCGCCATGAGCATGGAATATGTGCCTACAATTAAAGATGGTTTTCCATGTGGTAGGGAAATCTCCACAGGAGGCCCTAATTTATTATTTATGTGTTTCCAGGTTGCATTTGCTCACACTACTGCGTTTATATTTGCTCTCTCTCTCGCCCCCACAACAGCAGAGATACTATTTTTAAAAGAATATCTGAAAAAAATTGACCACATCCTGTCTGCTAATCTTTCGGCTTACATCCACGTCTGTGGAGACTTCGATGTTCACAATGTGGAATGGTTAACCCACTCAAACAAGACAGATGATGCAGGGGGGTTCTGTTATGATTTCTCCATTGCTTATGACCTCACTCATTTTGTTCACGAACCCATCTGTGTGCCCAACACTGACGGTCAGTATGCAAGTGTCATCGACTTTTTTCTCACAACTTGCTGACAGAATATCTAATTGTAGGTATGGATCATTTCATTTACTTAAAAACATTTCAGCAAGCACCTAATAGCAAACCGTGGTTCTCTCCAGAATGTGCTTCAGCCATTGTGCACAGAAATCACTTTTTCCATTGCTTGCAAAGAAGTAAATGCACTGAGACGAAAGCCGCTTTCAGGACTGCCAGCAACCACTGTAAAAGCATAAAAAAGAACACAAGAGAGTTGTATACTCAGTCTGTCAAGTTCAAAGTAGCTGAGCAGCGAATTGGTTCCCACCAGTTTTGACAAATAGTGAACAGGATCCTGTACATCAGCTATCATCAATGGTCCTGAGGTAATGTCGTAAGCATCAGACAAAGCTTGCAACTAATTCAGTATGCCCTATATTTAAGAATTCAGGTGATCGGCCATCTTCCCCTCAGTACAGACCTATGTCTCCTGTGCATCAGGAGTAAGTTGCTAGAATCTGTTAAATAGAGAAGTAGTCAACCACCTCAGCAAAAATAAGCTTCTTAGTGGCAAAAAAATATGCTAGATCTACAGCAGATGTACTTACAGTTATATTTTATAGACTTAGAGAATCTCTTGACGGAAGCTTCCTTTCTAGAGCATCTGTGCTTGACATAGCACAGGCATAATGGTCTATGTCACAAGATCTCCAGTTACAGTATAACTGGAAATGTTTTCTCAATTATAAAATCATTTAGATACTTCACTGCTGATGAAATTCTCTACCTATATAAGAGCCAGGTAATCCAAGGTCGGGGTACTGTTGCCACATCTGGGAAGGAGCTGTTAGAAAAGACCTTATTTTCTGCCTTGGACTTCAAAATACACTTTGTAGTGGGGATGCCTTTTACTGTTCCCTGTGTCTTCTTTCTCACAGAAGACACGTTGCGAGCTTGTCTCTATTTTACCATTATTTTCATGGCAAGTGCTCGTTTGAGCTCCAATCTATAGTCCTCCCTCACCAAACTTTCATGAGAAACACTCGGTTTACTGTTTCAAGTCCAACGTAAACAAATACTTGATGATGCGTTCTTTTTAAGTAATCAAATTTACCAAATTTCCACTAACAATTACTACAACATTGTCCCACTGACCAGTCTATGCTTATAAACCCTTATCTTCGAGTGGCTTATCGGCCTTGATAAATGGTGACTCTTTTGTAAAAAAAACATAACTCAAACGTAGGTATATAAAATTTCAAACATAAAAGTTTCACTGACTCCAAAAATATAATAATGTAGAACTTTTCTTAAACTTAAAAAAATGTATTAATTATTGTGCAAAAACAACTTCTTAAAATATAATAATTTAAAACTTTTCTTAAATTTTAAAAAATATATTAATTATTGTGCAAAAAACAACTTTAAAAAATATAATAATTTAAAACTTTTCTTAAATTTGCAAAAATATATGACTTATTGTGTAAAAAAAACTTTTAAAAAATATAATTTAAAACTTTCCTTAAACTTGAAAAAATATATGAATAATTGTGTAAAAACAACTTTTAACAAATATAATTTAAAACTTTTCTTAAGCTTGAAAAACTATATTAATTGTGTAAAAACAACTTTAAAAAATATAATTTAGAACTTTTCTTAAATTTGAAAAATATATTAATTATTGTGTAAAAAACAACTGTTAAAAATATAATTTAAAACTTTTCTTAAACTTGGAAATATATATAAATTATTGTGCAAAAAACAACTTCTAAAAAATATAATAATTTAAAAGTTTTCTTAAACTTGAAAAAATATATTAATTATTGTGTAAAAACAACTTTTAAAAAGTATATTAATTTAAAACTTTTTCTTAAACTTGAAAAATATATTAATTATTGTGTAAAAACAACTTTTAAAAAATATAATTTAAAACTTTTCTTAAACTTGAAAAAATATATTAACTATTGTGTAAAAAACAACTTTTAAAAAATAGCAACTGTTACAAACGATTAAAAACTGGGGTTGAAAATTTATACCCCACATGTTTCAGCACTTTTTAAGAACATATTCTGTGGAGATCATAAAATTCACTAAAGTCTCTCCCATGAACAACTTGTGCTCTAGTTCTAATTAAATAACTTCATACCTATTAAGTCTGCACTTTATAAACCACACACAAAAAGGATAGTGCCAGCTCAGAAATGTTAGGTAAACCTATCTAATTCAATGCTCACCAAACAATGAAGTACAACTACACAATATATATATATTGTCTGATTATTATGTGAAGATGAATTAGTATTGATACAACCCATAAACATTTTAAGGTCAATCGATTTGGCAGGTGAGTTGTTACACACTCCTTACACATAATACAATTTAATGTCCGGGTAAAGTTTGTTATAGAAACAGTATAGATGATATTTAATGCCAATATGGATACTATGCGTTCGTTGAATTAGCATATCTTTCAATATAGCACTTTCCTATCATCTGCTAATTTTATTTCTTAAGATCTTCTCAGTACTATATAAATGACATGCAAAATTTATTGCAGCGGATAAAATATTAGGTGTAACAATCCTCAAAACATTCAACAGTAAAAGGAGAAACACTTTAAAATCGTTAACAAACTGGTTGTAAGGACAAATTCACAACAGTTAGCAGTGCTTGCCGTTCTGTCTACACAAACCACGGCCGACGATGCATATTAAATATCGGCAAGATTCATAAACAAAGTGTTTGTGCTCGTTTAACTTGTTGATCTAGTGTTAATTAATTCACTGTTCAGGTACCTTGTTATAATATATCATATTATTCCAGTACCTTTCACTTCAAAGCTGTAGAAGTGGATCTCTACTCCGTCCGTTTTTATTGCCTATAACAATTCACTATAAAATCTCTAAAAACTATACTCCTTAAAATATGAAGCAGAATTAACTTTCTAAGTATAAAACCATTTTTAGAAATGTATAATCAAATGTGCTGATCTTACATGTGATTAAGTTTTAAAAAATATGTTAAGCTGAATTAGAGATGAACAGATAATTTTTTATTGGTTTGGAATAATAGGATTAAAAAATTGAGAAATACACGAGAAGAAATAGAAAATGTAATTGTCCCAAGCAAGGAAAATATCAATCTATATGTGGTAGTTGTATTGTTATAAAATGTTTAGTTAAAAATCAAAATAATATAATTAGGTTAAATGTTTGTTATATGAAGAAAATATCAATCTATATTGTGTATTAAAAAATTATTAAATAACAATTTTGTTTTAATCAATAGTTAAAGATTAAATATTAACTTGCTGATGAGTTAAACACATGTAGTTACAACAATTTCTATGTTCAAATGAATTAGCGATAAACGGATTTCCTTAAACAATCTATAAATTTTAATAATATGTTTACATTTGAGAAATATATACGGAAAACAAAAAATAACTAATAAAAATAAATGTACAGATTTTACTGTAGATTTTTTCCAACCGAATTAGTTTCGTTTTTTGCATTAAATAAGTCTCTTTTAAGAAAGTGTTGAGAGATTTATTGAATTTACATTTTCCTATATCAAGTATCCCTATATACAAATATTAATCACACCATTCTTAATATTAATATATATATATATATATATATATATATATATATATATATATATATATATATATATATATATATATACAGTATATGCATGTGCTTTTAGGAAGGCAAGAAACAGATGTTTTCTGATGAACGTAGATATATTTGTCTCATTATAACAATGACAAATATTACATTAAGATTGTCACAAACACACACACGCACGCATGTACACATTTTTATTTAAACAAAATACGTTTATAATGTATATATATTCAATAATCATATCTTAAAATTGCAATTGTTTATTAAAAATATGGTCTACATAGTTGCATGAAGCCATATTTGGCAACAATAAACAATATATATGGTAATCTTAGCGTTGTTAACGTATAGGATACTCTTATGTAATTTTCTAGCAAGGTTTAAGCAGGCTTTCTAATATCCTTACTATGTTAATTGTGTATTAACAAATTATTAAATAACAATTTTGTTTTAATCAATAGTTAAAGATTAAATATTAACTCGCTGATGAGTTAAACACATGTAGTCACAACAATTTCTATGTTCAGATGAATTAGCGATAAACGGATATCCTTAAACAATCTATAAATTTTAATAATATGCTTTACATTTGAGAAAAATATATGGAAAACAAGTAAAACTAATAAAAAAATAAATGTACAGATTTTACTGTAGATTTTTTCCAACCGAATTAGTTTCGTTTTTTGCATTAAATAAGTCTCTTTTAAGAAAGTGTTGGGAGTTTTATTGAATTTACATATTCCTATATCAAGTATCCCTATATACAAATATTAATTACACCATTTTTAATATATATATATATATATATATATATATATATATATATATATATATATATATATATATACATTATATGCATTTGCTTTAGGAGGGCAAACAACAGACGTTTTCTGATGAACCTAGATATCTTTATCTCATTATAACAATGACAAATATTACATCAATACTGTCACACACACACACACACACACGCACGCATGTACACATTTTCCTTAAAACAAAATACGTTTATAATGTATATATTCAATAAGCATAATATAAAAAAATTGCATAGATTTTACTGCAGGTTTCCCAAGCGAATTAGTTACATTTTTGGCAATTAATAAGTCTCTTTAAATCAATTGTCGATTGTTTTGATAAATTTACTGATATTCGTGCATGTGCTTTAGTAAAGCAAAAAACTCTGATGAACGTCGATATATTTCTCTCATAACAATCGTAAATATTACATGACCATTTTCACGTTGTATATAATGTATATATTCAATAAACATATCTTAAAATTGCAACGGTTTATTTCTCTCATAACAATGGTAAATATTACATGACGATTTTCACGTTGTATATAATGTATATATTCAATAAACATATCTTAAAATTGCAACGGTTTATTTCTCTCATAACAATGCTAAATATTACATGACGATTTTCACGTTGTATATAATGTATATATTCAATAAACATATCTTAAAATTGCAACGGTTTATTTCTCTCATAACAATGGTAAATATTACATGACGATTTTCACGTTGTATATAATGTATATATTCAATAAACATATCTTAAAATTGCAACGGTTTATTAAACTCATAACAATCGTAAATATTACATGACCATTTTCACGTTGTATATAATGTATATATTCAATAAACATATCTTAAAATTGCAACGGTTTATTTCTCTCATAACAATCGTAAATATTACATGACCATTTTCACGTTGTATATAATGTATATATTCAATAAACATATCTTAAAATTGCAACGGTTTATTTCTCTCATAACAATCGTAAATATTACATGACCATTTTCACGTTGTATATAATGTATATATTCAATAAACATATCTTAAAATTGCAACGGTTTATTTCTCTCATAACAATCGTAAATATTACATGACCATTTTCACGTTGTATATAATGTATATATTCAATAAACATATCTTAAAATTGCAACGGTTTATTTCTCTCATAACAATCGTAAATATTACATGACCATTTTCACGTTGTATATAATGTATATATTCAATAAACATATCTTAAAATTGCAACGGTTTATTAAACTCATAACAATGGTAAATATAACATGACGATGTTCACGTTGTATATAATGTATATATTCAATAAACATATCTTAAATTGCAACGGTTTATTAAACTCATAACAATGGTAAATATTACATGACGATGTTCACGTTGTATATAATGTATATATTCAATAAACATATCTTAAATTGCAACAGTTTATTTGTCTCATAACAATGGTAAATATTACATGACCATTTTCACGTTGTATATAATGTATATATTCAATAAACATATTTTAAAATTGCAACGGTTTATTTCTCTCATAACAATCGTAAATACAACATGACGATTTTCACGTTGTATATAATGTATATATTCAATAAACATATCTTAAAATTGCAACGGTTTATTAAACTCATAACAATGGTAAATATAACATGACGATTTTCACGTTGTATATAATATATATATTCAATAAACATATCTTAAAATTGCAACCGTTGTTTAAACTCATAACAATCGTAAATATTATATGGCCATTTTCACGTTGCATATAATGTATTTATTCAATAAACATATCTTAAAATTGCAACGGTTTATTAAACTCAATAAAAATGATTTACATTTTCAGAGCATATGTAACTTTATGAAACATTAAATTCACATACATATTATTTAAATTACAGCGTCTTACACGTGTTTCATTGCATAAACCATAAAAATCATCAGACTTTTCATTCATCAAAGAAGAACATGTTCATTTTTTCTTGGTTCAAAAATGAAACGTAATTTTAAAGCTAATTAAAAAGGTTTAAAAGATAATAATATCCCAAATAAAGTAAAATAAGTTTAGGAAAAGTAATTTTAAAACGAATTAAAAAGGTTTAAAAGACAGTAATAAATCTACTGGTTATAGATACAACATTAATATGCAGAAGAAAGAAAGAAGTTGTTCGTAGACCATGGGTTGAATAGGCTAATTTTACAGGTAATATTTAAATTCATATTAAGCATTTTTTAGCTCAAAAGGGGAGCCCTACACCACGATCAGGAAAGGGTTATAATGGATGCTCAAGACCAGCGATTGATGAGCAATGCATTCAAGAAAATGGCAAGTATCAGTAATGACAACAAATGCAGGTTCTGCCATACAGAATTGGAATGTGTGAGTCAGCATTAATATGCAGAAGAAAGAGAGAAGATTAGTTCGTAGACGGTGAGTTGAATAGTTGAATTTTACAGGCCATATTTAAATTCATACTAAGCTTTCAAGATTAATACATTTTAATAATTTATACTATTAGAAGGTGAAAATAATTACGATACAAATCATTAAAAAAATAAAAAATATATACAAATAAATAAATTATGCTAAAAAAGTTGGATGAAATCATTCGTTGAATGCTAGTAACAATTTCTTGAATTTGAAAAATTAAAAAATTATTTTTTACAAAAATTAAAATAACTACTAAGAATATATACAATAATAAGAATATAACGTATATGGTATACAAATATGTATTACCAGATGTTAATTGAAATAATGAAATTCTGATAATCGATTATTACAATTGCTGATATTATTTGTATAATAAAATATGGGAATGATAATGCATTCAAAAGTGTTGGATGAAAAAATTTGTTGGATGAAAAACTGTTGATTTCTAAAAATTAAAAAATAAGAACCTAATTCTGTTGCATTAAATTATTATGAGTATTAATAAATATGTAATGTTATGAAAATATCCAGTGTATTAGCAAACACATTATAAATAAGCGGCTGTCTTTCCACACATATGACTTAAAATGAAAGCTATTTTAAAAGACCATATTAGTATCCATTGCTAAGTAACTAGATTATATATTGATTTGTATTATTAACTTTAATTTCCTGAGTATTGTAATTCACGTTCCTGTAAAATAAACTTATTATATATCTATTGTTATGAATATATTTTTATTATTATCAGTAGCAACTATGGTAATTGTATGTTTATTGTTCCTACAAATTATTACTATATTATTGTTTATTTTACTTTATTAATTACATAATCCCTTTATATATTAAAAAATACTATGATTAGTATTTTACATCTAAACAATATGAATTTGAATTAAGTGTTTAGTTCTGTGATTTTTAAATGTTTTATGAAGTTATGTTTCTTGTTTTGTTGGCACGATTAAAATAAACAATGATATAAAATATTAAATTTCATTCACTTTTTTATTTGCAGATGTTCCTGATTGAATGTTTGTAATGAATATTAGGGAATTATCTTCCTCCTTAAACAGTATTCTATACAAAATTATTTCTGTACGTGGCAGACAACAAAAACGGCAGCACACAACATTATTAGACATATATGTGTGAAGAGTTATTTTATCTGGATTGTTTAGCAAATAGTGATAAGAACATCACACATATTTAAATTTGTGAAATTTTGTTTAATGTTTTTATAAATCATCAGAAATCATAAGATATCGAATTTAACATTTCAGAAAAATCTGATAATTTACAACAGAGAATATTTTAACTTTTACACAACGAAATATATCTTATCAAATAAATTAAGTGATACAAATTGAAATTTCTGTAGCATAAAATCTAACTTGCATCAACAACTCCTGATTAAAATTTGTTTATAACTTGGTAGTGACAATCTTGCTCCAGGAGCAATTTAGTTTAAATATGAATAAACATATGAAGGAAAAGCCACATTCTTGTAAAGTGTGTGGATGTTTTTTTACTGAAAAATCACATTTACTTCGACATATGAGAACTCACACTGGTGAAAAGCCACATTCTTGTGAAGTGTGTGGGTATTCTTTTACTCGAAAAGAAACATTAATGATTCATATGAGAACTCACACTGGTGAAAAGCCACATTCTTGTGAAGTGTGTGGAAATTCTTTTACTGAAAAATCAAACTTAGTGAGACATATGAGAACTCACACCGGAGAAAAGCCACATTCATGTAGAGTGTGTGGATATTCTTTTACTGACAAATCCAAATTAATGATTCATATGAGAACTCACACTGGGGAAAAGCCACATTCTTGTGAAGTATGTGGATATTCTTTTACTGGAAAATCAAATTTACTGAGACATATGAGAACTCACACCGGAGAAAAGCCACATTCCTGTAGAGTGTGTGGATATTCTTTTACTGAAAAATCATATTTAGTGAAACATATGAGAACTCACACTGGAGAAAAACCACATACTTGTGAAGTGTGTGGATATTTTTTTACTGAAAAAGCAACATTAGTGAGGCATATGAGAACTCACACTGGGGAAAAGCCACATTCTTGTAAAGTGTGTGCATATTCTTGTTCTCGAAAATCAACATTAGTTACACATATGAGAACACACACTGGGGAAAAGCCACATTCTTGTGAAGTGTGTGGATATTCTTGTACTAGAAAATATACATTAGTTACACATATGAGAACTCACACTGGGGAAAAGCCACATTCTTGTGAAGTGTGTGGGTATTCTTGTTCTCAAAAATCAAATTTAGTGATTCATATGAGAACTCATACTGCGGAGAACTGAATGCCTACTAGACACCAACCTCGGGTTTCTTTCTCTCGGTGTAGGTGTTTACCAGGAACTCTGGTATGAAGATACTTTCAATTTCATGTAAACACTGATGATATATTAAAATTTAAATGAAAATGAAAAATAAAACTAAATTAACAAACTGGCAGGACGTCGTCCAGAATAAAATGATCCCCTCAGCATTGTTAGGTACTGGGTTATATGAAAGAAAATAATGGTGCACCTTCTCCTTGTGATGTTTCCACAATAACAACACTAAGCTAACACTCCACCAGACAAGTCAAATTCAAGTCTTGAAATCCGGCAAGATAAAACAAAGACTACTAGGAAAAGACTCTATAACCAAGTAAAGTGGTCTATTGAGGAGATGAAAATTATTTTTCACTGTTTCGCATATTCAAGGTATGAAAAATAGGGGAGGAAAAAACACAGTATTTGAGGCTCAATTAAAAACTTATCCCTTGACAAAAGAAAAAACATCACTAACTACAACTAAGAATTTACTTTCAATTTATCTAAAATACATAAATATCTCCCAAAATATGTTAGAGAGTAAATTTAGAAAGATTTTAGTGAAGCAGCGATTGATTTCACCAAATTTAACACTGCTGAATTGCCCAAAGCCAGTGGAATAGGAAGAAAAAAATGGACATTGATTTGGTCAATGGAATACGCAAATATAAAATATCAAATATTCACAGAAAGTTGTAAGCAATGGCAAAATATTTTTAAGTACTACTTCCCAAACAAGAAGATTGAGCTAAAATATATCCAGGAAATGGCTAAAAACGTCATTTGTCAAATCAGCAATCCCCCTCCCTATAGCATGATCTGCCAAACCAAACAAGAAGACACTACAACATATTCTCACCTGACACCGCTACCTTAGTCCAAACTTTACATGCCTACCAAAAGCAAACCGTTAATATATCCGATTTGTCACCCCATCAAATAATGAAACATCTCCCCAGGGATCATTCCAAACAGACCCAAAACAATTTAAATATGGGCAGACATGCTAACAGTATGTTCCACTTGAAGATGTAACACTGTACGCGAACCAGTTGGAACTAGAGGAAGAGCTGGCCAACAGGATAGAAATAGCACGAAATATGGCTGTTGAAGATCGGCCCAGATTGGTAAAAATTATTATGAATAAATCCTTAAAGGTGCTTGTTTCAAAAGTCAACGATGCCCTCGAAAGAATCACTCCAATTAATGCACCGCTGAGTGAAATAAATCATACAACTTAGTTTATTCAGTTAAAACTTACCCCAACAGCAAGAGAGTAAAAGAGGAAACAGAAAGGCTAAATCATATAACCCAGCCTGGAAACGAAAACTCCAGCAGAAAATAGATAAACTCCGAAAGGAAACTGCCCTGATATATACATTCCTATCCTGGGAAACCCTATGCAAAAAACTAAATAAGAAGGTGAATAAGTTGAAAGCTTACTATTTCGTCCAAAACCCGGCACAGCTAAGAGCAAAGATGGCAGAACATCAGGCTGAAAGAAAAGCCTTAGTTGCACAAATAAAAAATAAACCAAAAACTTTGAAGCAAAAAGGATAAACTTTTTGCAACAAACACAAGAATGGTCTACAGGAGCCTCGTTAAAGAAGAAATAAAGGTGAGCTCCCCACCAACACAAGAACAAGTTGAAAACTTCTGGAAGCCACTCCATGAGGACACTAAAGTACATAAAGAAAACAACTGTATAAATACATTAAAGAGGAGAACAAGGAGAAAGAAATGATGCCTGCTCTGAAAATTACCAAGGAAGCTGTCTGCAGGAAGGTAGCTCAATGCAGTAATTTCAAGACACCAGGAGATGACCACATACTAATTTCTGGCTGACAAAAACTGAGCACGCTTCATCATCACTATGTCAAGGCATTCAATAGAATCATCAGTGGAAATGAAGAGCCGCCTGAGTGGCTTACTGTAGGCAGTACATCACTTATTCCCAAAAATGAGGACACCAACATGGCTACCAAATATCGACCAATCCGCTGCCTCACAGCAACCTACAAGCTTCTAAAAGAGATAATCGCTGATGCAACATACGGCCATCTGATTGCTGGTGATTACCTAGAAACTGAGCATAGGGGGTGTATGAGAAAAAGCTAGGCACAAAAGACCAACACTTTTTAAACAGAACAATATTAGAAGACAAAGAAATCTGCCACGGGCCTGGATTGATTACAAAAAGGCCTTTGACAGTATACCTCATTCCTGGATACTTCGCTGTTTGGAGTTGTACAATGTGCATACTGATATTACATAAATGGCCAAATGGTGCACCTCAATTACATTACAGAACACGGAAGGAAGGATACAGACCCCAAACATAAAGATCAAGCGAGGAATATTCCAGGGAGACCGCCTCTCACCGCTCCTTTTCTGCCTCACAATGGATCTACTAAGTAAACTACTTAAACGATCCAATGCTGGATATAATCTCAGTATGGGCAGAAAGAAAGAAGAAAATAAAAGAGTAAACCATCTACTCTTTATGGACGACTTGAAACTCTATGCAGAATCTAAGAAACAACTTGTCTCTCTGATATTCTTGTATTTTCACATTTAAGAAATCTCACAACAAATATGAATATGTTTGTTTTTGTAATACATATAAAACCCACAAGTGTGTGGGCCACCTGATTTCTAGTTGCAAAGTCCTACTTGGAGATGTTTATTATACAGATCGTCATAACGGAGTTTGCAAATGCTTTCATTGGAAGATATGTAAGAAACTAAACGTTCAGTGTAGTAAAACCTCCTGGGAACATATACCCGAACGAAGAGTTGGGAATGACAACTACACCATTCACTATGACTACATAATTCTTACTTGTGCATATCTAGAAAACGCAGCTGTTAAACCAGATATAGTGATTTGGAACAGAGCAAATAGAAAAGCGGCCATAATAGAGGTCAGTGTACCCAATGATACAGGGCTTAACAGAGCTGAGAGGGAAAAGATAACAAAGTATCAAGGACTTATGTATGATATGAAACGAAATTGGAAATTAAAAGACGTTTCAATTATACCACTCATCATAGGAGCAATTGCGCTCATGAAAAAGGACTTTAAAAAGTATATAACAAGCATACTCAGTGAACCAAGTGCAAGTGAAATACAAACGATAACACTGAAAGGGACGACTAGAATCCTGAAAAGATCTCTTGGTTGGACTCATTAAAATAGGGGTAAATGTTAGACATCTGGTTTGATGTCCCACCCCATCTAGAAGAAAAAGATGAAGAAAAATGAAAAAAAGTGAAATAAAAGCTAAGAATTTTAATTATACAACAGACTTATATTGAAAATCTATATTGAGAAATCTATTCAATGGTGCCTGAAAAGATATAAAAACGTCATCCTTGGTGTTGTAGAAACGAATAGTCTAATAAAAAGAAACTAAAATTATACACTTTGTCAATATTAATGCTTTGCTATAAAATAAACTAATTTACAAAAGGCATATTCTTGCACACAATGACAGCATTCACTGCCCTCAGAGAATATTCATGTTTTTGTAATTAAATTGTTGTAAAAAAACAACAATTAAATATTCATGTTTTTGTGATTAAGTGTGGTGAAACAAACAATATAATCATGTTTTTGTGAAAAAGGTTTTGTGAAATAAAAATTGAATATTCAGGTTTTGTGATTAAGTGTTGGTAAAAAACAATTAAATATTCATGATAAAAACAATTGAAAATATCTATATTATACAATTAAAACGCTAGGAAGATGACAAAATGACTGCAAACACCAGATTACTTGCACACTACGTCAATATTTTTGTATTCGTAAAATAACCAAAGACAAGATTTTGCACACAGTATGTTCATAATTCTGTAATTGCAATAAATATCGTTTAAAAATAAACAATTGACGAAATGGCGTGAAAACCGTTGTTAACATTACAGAGTATTTGATTCTACGATTATTTATTTAATAAAAATAAGTGTGATACAATAAAATACCACATGAATTGTGAACCCCAAACAAAATGGGTTGAGAAACAATGTTAATAGAAGCTCAGTTTTTCACCGTTCCCTAAGAATCTCAAGGACCCCCTGTGCGAATGGGCAAATCACGATAGTGTCTCTTTACGTGCTCTTCAAAGGTGTATGTGTTGAAAACGGTGATTGCTATTAGAATGTCTCTTCCAAAGTGTCGGAATTTATCCTGCTTCCAGATAAATTCGACGCTAAAGTAACTAAGCTGAAAAAACCCCAGCATGAAACAAAAGAGGGGGGGGGTAAGAATAAAATATAAATGTCTTACTTTAAAGAAGAAATTTTATTTGCAATAGGTTGCAAATTTTTCCCATTGCGGGCATTTAACATGAAACGCCAAGGTAACATATGAAAAAAGTAGCATGTAATGAAAAAAAAAAACAACAACACTGGTTATTATAAAGAAGTTGTGTGTATCCATAAACGAATACAATAATAATGTACAAAATAGATTCAGATATGAAATTAACTTTAGAAGCGTACTCACAATTGATAGCCAGTCAGGCACGTGCCTTTTTCTTTTTTTTGTTTAAAGTCCTTTTAGAATTGTCTTTCCCTCCATGTTTGCGTGCAAACCGTAGACACACAGATGAATTTCAGGAGCAAGACCTCGTCGCTCGTCCGGATAGGAAATTCCAAAATTCCTTGTCACTTGAAAAGGTATTTTCTTTAAAATAATTTTGTTCCTTGTAAAATACGTGCAAAACTGTAGTCACATAAATAGTTTCCAGAAGAACGTCTCGTCACGTAACCGGGTATTAATTTCTTTCCGGGTGTTCTTCTTTGAAGGAGGGCTCGTCAAAATTCCATTTTCAGCGCCGAGCAATGAACAACACGTTCACTCTCCACGTCAGCAGAATTTCAAAAGAGGACGAAATAGGCGTTGGGCTCGTGACGTCATTACAGAGCTAGCATTTCTCTTTTCTCCAAATTAAAGGGAGTTTCGTACAAACCGAACATATACGAAACTAAAAATCATGAAGGATACAAAATACAAGAAATCATATATAAAAACCAGATAAAAAATAAATGTAAACAGGGAGGAATGCACCATTATTTGTACAAAAAAAATTTCCAACAAGAGATTTGTTCCAGCCAAATTAAGTGGTCACTACTATAAATGTTATTCTGTTGTGGAATAAACTTTCAAAGCACGTTTACATCATTATTTCTCTGGAAAATCACATTAGTTTATTAAGTATTCAAAGAAAGTAATAAGAGACCATTGGCAGTTACATAAAAGGACCGTCTCCTCTCATCAATGAAACAGACAACACACCTTGCACAATTTAGCAACGTCAAACTGATTGAATGCTTCAAATATTTTGTGAAATTTCGCTTTTTTATTTTTTACATTTATTTTTCAAATATTTCTTAATTTGAAACACCATAAAAAATTGAAAATAAAATCATTTCCTCAGCATAAAATAATTGTGTTATTTCATTTATGCATTTCTATTTAAAATTTGGTTATTTTTAAATATTCATATAAATCGATGATAAGATTTTGAAATATTCATATAAATCGATAATAAGAATGTCACAGTTGTTTTCCTTTGTATAAATAACGTTATTGACGTCATAACATGAAAAATGTTAAGCTTTAAGAAACCAGTAAACTACATTTTATTCTTGGTTTCAGATTAAAGGTTTAACAATTCTCTGACTTGTTATTGCCAGTCGTGAGTTACCACAACTGTTTTGTCCTTTGTGAGGTATCATTAGTAAAATTCGCAGTTACATAAAAGGACCGTCTCATATCATCAATGAAACAGACAACACCCATTGCACAATTTAGCAACGTCTAACTTATTGAATGCTTCAAATATTTTGTGAAATTTTGCTTTTTTATTTTTTAAATTTATTTTTCAAATATTTCTTTATTTGAAACACCATAAAAAATTGAAAATAAAATAATTTTCTCAGCATAAAATAACTGCGTTATTTCATTTATGCATTTCTATTTAAAATTTTGCTTCTTTTTAAAATATTCATAGAAATCCATAATAAGAATGTCACAGTTGTTTTCCTTTGTATAAATAACGTTATTGACGTCATAACATGAAAACTATTAAGCTTTAAGAAACCATTAAACTACATTTTATTCTTGATTTCAGATAAAAGGTTTAACAATTATTTAACTAGGAAAAGTCCTATAATTCATAGGAAGCTTATTATTGCCAGTCGTGAGTTACCACAACTGTTTTGTCCTTTGTGAGGTATAATTAGTAAAAACATTACCTTCTTTTCGTTTATAATAAACTTTCTTTCAATATTAAAAACACTTCAGAGCATTTGATTTATCATTACAATAATTTCATTCGCAAAGATTATAAATTCATTTCGATTTAACCCTCTTATCGCAATGAAATTCAGAAACATTTAAAGTGTTTTTCATTTCATGATTAGTTTCCTCTTAAAATTCAAAATATATTTCAAATTTTTAAATTAATTTTTTATCAAAGATAATTCATTCTTATAGCTCATTACCAAATTCTTTTCGAATTTAGAAACCCTTCAAAGTAATTAGTTTATAATTAAAAGATCATTTAGAATCAATCCATTCTCGTCACACCTGGAAGTTAAATCAGTTAATGACCAATTTTGTATAATTTAATAGCTTGATAAAACTTAAGTTTCAACCATCTCGAACCTCCATTAAATTCAACTAGATCAATGTGCAATATCTGTCCTCATTTAATGAAGGAGAAATACTTCCAGACTGAGGATTTTTTTTTCAAGGATCAATTTAATTTTTCCAAAATATTTTTCAATCAATACTTCAGCAACATTTATAATTCGGTTTAATCCCAATTAAACTTTCAATTAAGGGATTTGCTCGAATAATTCTTCCTTGAAAATTACTTAAAAAGTTGGGAAATTTTTATCGTTAGTAAATAAATTTTGTCGTTGGAAATGATGGAAAACTCGTGAAATATTTTAAGCACTACGATAGAATGATAACCAGGCATGTGAAAGTGGTCATGGGCATGGGGAGATGGAGGAGTTCAAGTTAGTTTCACTTATTTCTAAGATATCCGAGTATTCTTTGAAGAGAAATGAATTGTTATTTATTTTAATTTATGCTAATTTCAAATAGACACGTAAGTACGTAATAATGGTAAGTTTAAAACATGACGAATCTACAAAAGCACAAAGAAATTTATATGAATGTTTACATTTTCGCACACACTTTCTGTCATTTCTTTTAACAATTTTAATGTTCAATTTAGTATTTTTGTTTGTGAAAATTTGACTAGAATTATCAGTTTGGCCCTTTTTCCCCGTTTTATTTTTGGATTTAAATATTTTTATACTTTGGCAACAACGCTATTGTAAAGAAGCATCGAAAATACCATTTATATACAAGGAATAAATTAGGGCAAAATGAATTCCGATGCACAGAATTTTAACCCTTCCCTTTACTTCCAAATTCATAAAAAAATCAGGGAAATAACCAATTTTAATGAGATTTTCAGTATTTATCAGATAATGATCGCAGAATGAACTTATTATTTTTATTTACATCTGAGTGAAAATACATTATTTTGTTTAAACAAAATAATGTATTTATGGTAATGGTTTATTTTAAAAGAGGAACATAAAAAATAATTAGATTAAAAAATGATAAAAAATGATACAAACGTTCAGAATAGGAAGGTATAGATGCACGTATGGGGATGGGGAGAAATCTGACACCCCTACCTCTTTTGCTATCATGACTTCATTTTGAAACAGCGTTTTGATTGGTTGAAGTTTTAGGGTTCCGTGTTTTCGTGCTTACAAACTTTTCTCGGTTGCGTTTTGGCAAACGGCATAATTACTTGGTTTTCGTGGGCTGATTAATCTGTATTTTGTATAAACAAGTTTTTTTTTAAATTTAATTCAATATCTTAGGACTTTACTAATTATCTTTGAAATAGACTCAGAAAACTAATATTTATCTTTTAAAGGATTTTTACAGTGAATTTCTTTAACTTCAAAATTTAGCTGAATTGGTTAGCTCGTCGTGAAAACATTTTCATAACTTTTTGATTTTCACGTGTACAAACATTTTTTTCCTTTATGAAATTAACTTTAGTCTCTAATCTAATATTTTTTTCCTTTATGAAATAAACTTTAGTCTCTAATCTTTCAAATACAATAAAAAAGTAGTCGGAAACCTACAAAAAAAATATGATAAATCGGCTTTCAAGACTAGATCCCCCATTTTTATCTGCTCATTACCTAGTGTTTAGTAATCATTCAGATCCCCTTTTCTCGTGAGACCTTAAAAAGATTCGATACATCTTTCTTGTTCTCGTGACGATGTTTTTTCAGCAACTGATAATATTTCTTCAAAAGTCCTACACGTGCTCCAATTTGGCGCAAGAACACCCCTTTCTAATCAACGAGCAGAAGGCAGTCACCTGATGTAAAAAAAGGGGGGAGGGCATAATGCTTGGGAAAGGGCAGGAAGGAAGAAGTAAGAAAAGAAAGAAACAAACAAACAAACAAACAAACAAACATGGCAGAAATAATTACCACAAAGTATATAATAATGTTTACACCTGAAATGCGTCGCTATATAAACATCATATTATCATTTGATAAAAATTATCAATTCACACAAGCACAATGAAAAAATCAAAATATTTATATATTTACGCACAAAAAAAGTTATTTCTTTTAATAAATGAAATATTCAAAGTTCGTACATTTCTTTTTTTGAACGTTTGTATTAATTTTTGCATTTTTTATTTAAATTATTTTTCTATGTTCGTGTTTTTTAAATAATTTCTTTTCTCTAATTATTATTCAATATTATATTAAAAAATATGTTACGCCGAAAGTTTCACATTCTTGCGAGCAAGGAAATTATTTTCTTCGAGATATATAGAATTCATTAATACGGATTTAGGGGCTTTTTTTCCTAATGTTCCTATAAAAATTATTTTATTTTTATTGTTACAATTAGTTAAGGTATTGTTTGTTTAAACAAAATAATACATTGCCATTCGGATTTAAATAATAAAAATAATTGGTTCATTATATTCTGCGATCATCATTTGATAAATACTGAAAATTTCAGTAAAATTGGTTAATTTTCTGATTTTTTGTGATTTTTTTAATTAAGGGAAATGTTTATACATTTTGAGCATCAGCATTCATTTTACCCGTACCTAAAATATTCTGTTTGTCCTTTTTGGTTTGAAAATTTGGTTACAATTATCAATTTGGCCTTTTTTGGCCTTTTTTTTTCTGCAAGATTTGGCTTCAAATATTTTATGGTCTGACAACCCTGAGGACAACAGGCTAATGTAAAGAGACACCAAAATAAATGCACAAACTATAAAGCTCATTTGAAAGGACTCAAAAATATAATTTACTTTCTTGGTTCAAATATATTTTTCTTATTTGACTGACTTGGTCCTCTGAACAATTCGTTTCTCTTATTTGAGTTGTTTTTATAAGATATTCAGTTTTGCAAATTTTAAAAGAAAATTTTATGAGAAAATTATTTTTATTATTCAGACTACTGTTTGTAATGTTTTAAATGCACGGAAACATAAAACCACATGGTTAAAGGGGCGGGTAACTCTTTTGAGAATTATGTCCCTTTGATTGGAACATTACATTATTCTTATTAGTTGTACGACGAATATAAAAATAAGCAAATGTTCAGTTTTAAAAAAATAAAGCTGTTATTTTTGTTTTATCTTTATAAATTTTATTTATTAATAATTTGATTAAAAAAAAAACTCACTAAAGAAGTCCAAACGTTGACAAGAAGAAATCCAAACTTGATAGGAAAATAATTTGGCAAACTTAGTTAATGAACGGACATTTTTTAGACGAGGAACGAAATAATGATTACACCGTAATACGATGACCTAATTTCATTGTTCTTTAACAGTGATTTTCTCTTTAAGTAATTCCCCGTTTAAATAGTGTTTTTCAACGTTTAATTTTGATTCTTTTATATTTTCATATATTTTATTTCTTAATGAATTGGATACACAAAACAAAAGTTGTATCAATTTACTAAAGAAATCATAACAAACAAAACAAAATTTCTGTTTTGAACACAAAAGAAAAAAAACGAATTCATCCAGATTTTTTTTTTTTTTGTATTGAATCCCTTGAATGAAAGGTAAGTTTCTTTCTTTTCTTCTTTTTCTTTTTACTTTAAAAATGTCATCCAATAACTTTAAAAATAAAATCTTCAAAAATAAATAAAGTTTATTTTTATTGCAATCCAATAAATAAAAATGTTGTTTCAGTCATGCTTTATAACAGACATAAATAAAAAGTGTGGACACTGTTTTACAATTTGTCATTGTGCAGAGGGAGACAACTCTTGCTTACTAATAGATTCGTTCATTTTTTAATCTCATAATTTAGGACGCTCGATTCAAGGATATTTTTTTTTTACTAAATCAAAAAAAGAAAGCTGCGACAATTTTTTTTTAAATATAACAAATTTGATAACATTAATAAAACAAAATATAGTTTTTACGCGACTATTAAGAGAAAACCAACGATATTTTCATTAGATGAAAACATTTAAAAAAGAACGTGTGGCAACTTTTTTTCAGTTAAAAAGTAAATGTCATGATAAAGTTAACCTTAAACAATACAAAGAATGAAACTCTTCAATTAAACAAAGATGAAACTTTTTAAAGCTGCAGCGACTTTTTGTTTTATTGTAACAAACCTTATAATAATAATAATAATAATAATAATAATAATAATAATAATAATAATAATAATAACACCAACATCTAGTTGTTTACATTACAAAAAATGAAAATGCGACAATAGTTGTAGAGGAATTGTAAACAAATGTTGTTTTTACGCGACTTTTAAGAGAATCGTTTCTGTTTTCATATAATTAACGATGCTAAAACCAACGATATTTTCATTGGATAAAAACATTTAAAAAGGAAGCTGCAGCAACATTTTCTACATTTTTACGACAATTTATTTTTATATAAAAGTAAATGCTATGGTAAAGGTGTGGATCAATGTGCACTGGTTGTCTAACCTCTAAAAGGTGTTTATTCCGAAAGCCATTCTTAACATAGGGACGTTGGGGGTGTTTATTTATTTTCTTATTTTCAATATCCCCGTAATCAACTTCTTTAACATTAAAAATACAAAACGTAGTCTTTATGCGACTATTAAGAGAATCGTTTGTTTTCATATCATAATTTACGACACTAAGGGTGTTTATTTCGAAAGCTATTCTTAACATAGGAAGGTTGGGAGATATTTATTCTGAAAGACATTTTCTTATTTTCAACCTCCCCATAATCAACTTCTTTAAGGTAAGTCTTCGGGTGGTCCCTTAGTGCATTTGGTTTTTTAAACATTAGTTTTAGTTGTGATGTTAAAGTCTTTAACATCGTGAAAATACGACGAAAGCAATTTTTTTTTCATACAAAACTTTTTTAATAAAACAGGATGAAATTCTGATAAAAAAGTTATTATTTATTTTTTGTTTATTTTACTGAACAAAGCTTGTAATATTGTAATAACACCAGCATCTAGTTTTTAACAAATTGCATTTTTTTAAATAATTATTAATTGCTCTACAAGTATTGTTGCATTTTTGTTTTTTGTGATGTTAAAAACTACATGTTGGTGTTATTAATATTATAAGCTTTGTTACAATTAAAAAAAGTTGCCACAGCTTTAAAGCTTTTAATCCTTGTTTTATTAAAGAGTTTCATTATTTGAATTTTTTAAGGTTAAACACTAATGTTTATACAAACCTTACATTAACAATAAAAAAGTAGTCGTAAAAAAATGTCGAAAAAAATTGCCGCAGCTTCTTTTTTTTAATGTTTTCATCTAATGAAAATATTGTTGGTTTTAGCGTGTAAATTATCATATGAAAACAAACGAGTCTCTTACATTTTACTCTACATATATTAATGTTATTAACTTTGATATGTCAAAAAACATTCCTCGCAGCTTTCTGTTTTTAATGCTGTGATTTAATAAAAAAAAATGATCGTTAAATTGAGCGGCGTAAATTATAAGATGAAATAATGAACGAATCTATTAGGAAACAAGAGTTGTCTCCCTCTGCACGATGACAAATTGTAAAACAGTGCTAACGTATGAATCTCCGATTAAAAAGAAAAAAAACCTCCCTTAAAATATATTATTCAATCTGACATCTAAATTTTTGTAGAAATTATACCTATTTTAGTACAAAAATGTTACTTATGATAAAATAAAAATGTGTACCATTAGCAATAATTTAATTCAATGTTGGTTTAATTTTTGACAACTGAGCACGAAAACTTGTTTTCGATATGTGTTTCATTTCTTCCGTCTGTACTTTACTATTATGTCGCTAGAGATTTTCGTTTGCTATTGAATTGGAAACACTGTAGTTTATAAAATTTACATAAAATGAGCAACAATTTATTGGTCATCGCTAGTTAGCAGAACTTAACGTAGAAAAGAAATATTGGTAGGTTACCCCTTCAAATCAATCAATATCAACAATGGTTTTATTACTCAAGGAGAACCCCCTACCTGAACTTTAGCTATCTCTCTGTCCCGAGCTATTCACTGCCATGTGGGGCCTATGTGTTGTATCAGGTCGTTCCTTCATCTCATTCTTGATCTTCATTTTGACCTCCTATGTTGACAAGGTGTTCATTCCGTTGTCCTGATGGACCTATGTTGTCACGTTGTTGTATCAGGTCGTCCTTCCATCTGATTCTTTGTCTTCCCTTTGGCCTCTTATGTTCAGGAGGTGTCCATTCCATTGTCCTGAGAACCATCTGTTGTCATGTTGTCTAGCTACGTGCCCTGTCCATCTGTGTTTGGATGTTTTGATGGCAGTATTGATATCAATAACTCTTGTTTGTTGGTGTATCCAGATGTTTGTATTTCTATCTTTTAGAGTGATGCCTAACATTATCCTCTCCATCTTCCTTTGTGCCACTGCCAAGATTTCACTTTAGCGAGTTTTCAGAGCCCATGTTTCACTACCATGGATCACCACAGGTAGTACATATTCATTGAAGACTTTCCCTTTGTTTGACATATTTGCTTCTCGGCTTCTCGTGATATTTTCGACTTTCCCAAAAGCTGCCCCTCTCAATGCTATGCTTCTCTTTGTCTCAGGGAGGAGATCTCCATCCTTTTGTTGTCATGAAGGAGCTTTAAAGTAGAGGTAGCTCCACTTTACAGGTCTTTCAGCAAGGTGATGTATGTAGAATCAACTTTGCACTCAAGGCCAGTGAACAGTGGATCAAACTCTATAGAGTCGAACGCGTTTTCTTATCCACAAAGCATAGTGGAATATTGTATTCATTGGCTTTCTCTTACAGTTGACTGACAGCCTGGATATGATCGATGGGGGAGTAACCTGCTCTGAAATCTACTTGTTCTCGTGGTTGATGACTATGTAGTGTCCCTAGCATACGCCTTAGCAAGACATGAGAGAATACCTTGTATGTCACTGGCAGAAGAATGATTGGCCAGTAATGCTTCGTCTCTGCATTTTTTTCTTTTTTATGTGTGATGACCACTGATGCATTCCTCCATTTATCTGGAACTTTTCAACTGGAGAGATACGTATTAAAGTCTTGTAGACAGCTCAACAATAAGGTCACCACTTCTCTGTAATACTTTTGGAGTAACACCTTCATCTCCTGCAGCTTTGCTTGACTTCAGTCTCTTAATAACTGCTCTCTCTCTTCCGATTTAGAGGATGGATAGAAAATGTTCCTTAGATGTGCTCAGTGCGTGAAAGGTTAGAGTGTCTCCTGGTTGTCTGGTGTCATAGCAGTTAGCATAGAACTCCTTGTGCCTTAAAACAATTCTGTCTTGGTCATGGATGAGAATGCTTGTAGTATTTGTTGTTCATTGAACTTTGAAATTTTTTTGCCATTCGTTTTATAGTAATGTGAATATTTTTAATAATATTTAAAGATCAAACATGTTGATAAGTTTAACGCCTGTGATAAAAATATTTTTACATTCATATGAATTAGAGATAAACAGATATAACATTCAATACGTTTTTTACACTTTTTTATGACAAACAAAGCATATTACCATATAGATATAAGCGACTACTATTATGGACTATAATCAAGTAACAAGAAGGTAGATGTTTGTTCACATTACATTGAAACTACTGTATTTCTGTACAGTAAGGAAAGCTGAAAACAGGAAAGGAATTCTAAAGTTTAGCAGACCAAAGGAGACAACTATAAGAAAAAATTATTTGAAAACGGATATAGGAATTCAAAATTATGAAGAGGGGACAGAGTTCAGCTTGAATCTAGGGGAGGGACCTATTAGATTTGAGACTTTTTCAACCTTGTCTAAAACGAATATCGTTATGGTTGTTGCACTAGCTTATATCTGTCAATAACACTCAATGCCTATTCTAATATTAGCTTTAAAAACATCTAAGATTATCTCAATTTTAATTAATTTTCTAGCATAAATGTATAGATGAATAAAACATAAAAATGTATAGAGTTACACAACTGTATCAAATGGTTCTGTGTAAAGTTAGAAAATGAATATATTTTATGTGTCACTTATGATGTTTCGGATGAAATTAATTTATGTATTCAATGCAATAATATTGACAACAATAAACAGAATACTAATACATAAATGCAAATACTAAACATTGATTTTTATTTTTTCAGATGTTCGTGATTATTGAATTTTAATGGAATATAATTTTCTTTAAACATGATTTATTTGAACGACATCTATGTGACAACATGTTTAAGGTAATTTTTTGTGAAATTTTTTGTGTTTAAAATAAATCAACAAGATAATCTGTATGGCAACATATGAATGACACATCTGAGAACTCACCACGAAAAATACACACATTTGATGAAATGTGTTAATATTCTTTTTCTGCAACATAAAAGATCTCTTATAAATAATACATGAATGCTCAATGCCAAGCTTAAAAATAAACTGGAAACGAAAGTCAAATAAAAGAGAAAGGCAATGTTCCTGTAGAATTTATGAACATTTTTCTTCTGAAGAAATCCTTAGTAAAAATATGAGAACTCATACTGGGTTAAAACAACATTTATGTGAAGCGTGCGGATATTCTTTTCTTCAAAAATATGAATTAGTGCAACATATGAGAACACATACTGGGGAAAAGCCACATTCTTGTGAAGGGTGTGGATTTTCTTATTCTAAAAAATCATCGTTAATGATACATATGAGAACTCACACTGGGGAAAGGCCACATTCTTGTGAAGCGTGTGGGTATTCTTGTTCTGTAAAATCATCTTTAGTCAAACATATGAGAACTCACACTGGGGAAAAGCCATATTCTTGTGAAGTTTGCGGATATTCTTTTTCTGGAAAATCAAATTTAATGGCACATATGAGAACTCACACTGGGGAAAAGCCACATTCTTGTGAAATGTGTGGATATTCTTGTTCTGAAAAATCATCGTTAGTGATACATATGAGAACTCACACTGGGGAAAAACCGCATTCTTGTGAAGTGTGTGGATATTCTACGTATCAAAAATCAAATTTAGTGAAACATGTGAGAATTCACACTGGGGAAAAGCCATATTCTTGTGAAATGTGTGGATATTCGGCTTCTAAAAAATCATCGTTAGTGATACATATGAGAACTCACACAGGGGAAAAACCGCATTCTTGTGAAGTGTGTGGATATTCATGTTCTCAAAAATCACATTTAATAAGACATATGAGAATTCACACTGGGTAAAAATTTTCCTCTAATTGGAGAGAGGAAAATTATGTTCTCAATTTCTTTACTAACTCAGTGTTTGGGAGATGAAGAACTTAAATGGAACATTCGAATATCTATGTATCTCATATAGAGTTCAAGTGTTAGCTCCAGGTTGTGGGCCCCTTGATTTCTGAGAACTTCGATTGAAGTAAAATAAAAGGTAAAAAAGTTACGGCAATTAACCAACTTGCCATGCCAGTACTAACATATAGTTTTGGCATTATTGACTGGCATCAGAAAGACATAAATCGGCTTGACCCAAAGACAAGGAAAATGTTAACCTTGTACCGAGTTATTTATCGAAATCAGTGCATGCCTCGTTTGTACCTACCCAGACGAGAAGGAGGTATGGGACTCTCGGAAGTCAATCATCAACACAGAGCCACAATCGTCAGCATAGGTCAGTACATAATAAGTTCCTGTACCCCCAAGCTTAAATTAAAGACCATTATGAGAACCGAGCAAGTAGTACAACATCTATAACACAACTTGCCACTCATTTTGGAAAAGATTGCCTTATGAATGATACTGAGAACCCAAACAAGCCTGCCACTGACATAGCCCAGAAAAGTCGGAAAAATACACTAGCCAGTTCTATAGTGTTAAAACAGAAGAATGGACCAACCATAAACGGGCAAAATACCTACCGACTGAACTATCCCAAGAATATATTGATAGGGATGGTTCCCTGGACTGGCTCAAAAGAGGATCCCTCCATTACGACCAAGAGAGGTTGATATTTGCTGCACAAGACCAGGGCCTCATGACAAACGCTTTCAAAAAGATGTGTGGTCTAAGCAACAATAATAAATACAGGTTCTGTAGCACTGAGGTTGAGAGTGTGGGCCACCTGATTTCTGCTTGCAAAGTCCTACTTGGAGATGGTTATTATACAGATCACCATAACGGAGTTTGCAAATACCTTCACTGGAAGATATGTAAGAAACTCAACATTCAGTGTAGTAAAAAAAATCATGGGAACATATACCCGAACGAACAGTTGGGAATGACAACTACACTATTCACTATGACTACATAATCCCTACTGCTACATATCTAGAAAACACAGCTGTTAAACCAGATATAGTAATTTGGGACAGAGTAAACAAAAAAGCGACCGTAATAGAGGTCAGTGTACCCAATGATACAGGGCTTAACAGAGCTGAGAGGGAAAAGATAACAAAGTATCAAGGACTTATGTATGATATGAAACGAAATTGGAAATTAAAATACGTTTCAATTATACCAGTCATCATAGGAGCATCTGGGCTTATGAAAAAGACCTTTAAAAAGTACATAGCAAGCATACCCGGTGCACTAAGTGCAAGTGAAATACAAACGATTGCACTGAAATGGACGGCTAGAATCCTGAAAAGATCTCTTGGTTGGACTCACTAAAATAGGGGTAAATGTCCGACATCTGGTTGGATGTCCCATCCCCTTGAAGAAAAAGTTTAAGAAAAATGAAAAAAAAAGGTGAAAGAACGGATCTACCAAGAGAAAAACTGGAGAAAAACTTCAACCAAAAATTACTTTCTATAGTCTCACAAATTGATAAATATATACCTCCACATGAGATTTATGAGATAAAGGAGAGAGCGATAAAAGTGGCTGACACAGACTTCAATTCCCAAAAAGACCAGGGAGAATACCATGAAACACAGTGGAGCCGGGAAGAAAAGTGGACCCTTATAGTGGCAATAGAGTATGCCAAAGCCAAATATACAGGACTGAAAGAAGGATGTGTAGAATGGCAAAAAATTTTCTACCACCATTGCCCATAAAAAAATAACATCCCAAAGGAAAGCCTGACTTCCCAGAAATCTCGTATGATGAGAGTGCAGAACTAAAATGCTAGATGATGACAAGCCGGGAGTGCCCAATCGACAACCCCGTCCCCATGCAGGAACCTAACCAGACAGCCAATATATATATAGCCCAGCAACAAACCCTACGGCACAGGCACATGACACAATGGAAAGATCTCCATCGAAAGAAGGAGCACTTACCAAAATCTCCTCATCAATAAATGGCCTGTCAAAGAAACAAGACCACCAGATTCTGAGACGACAGAGCCAAAATAATATTCAAAATCTACTGGTAGATGCAGAGCAGATTGAGCTAGAGAACCTGCTGGCCAATCAAATTGAAAGAACTAGGCATCTACAACTACAAGACAGACCCATACTGGTCCAAATAAAGATGACCAAGGCCTTCAAAAATCTCGCTGTAAAAGTGGACCATGCCCTCTCAAAGTTAGTACCAACACATGCTTCGTTAATAGAAATTAAGCATGCAACATATGGGGCCGCATGGTTTATCCAAACAAAACTCCTTCCCCAAACATCAGAAAGGAAAAAAGGAGCACACAGGAGGCCTAAACCAAATGAACCAGTCTAGGAAACCAAACTCCAAAAAAGGATAAATGGTCTCAGAAAAGAAATATCCCAGATATCTTCTTTCCTGCGAACCGAAAATCCCGGACAAAACTTAAGGAAGAAGGCGAGAACTTTAAAATCTCGACACTCCCTTCAAACCACGAACCAGCTAAGAGCCCATATAGCAGAAAATCAGGCAAAAGTGAAGGGCTTTGTCGCAAAAATAAAAAGAATCAACAAAAAATTGAGTCCCGATCCATAAACAGGTTGTTTGACAGAAACCCAAGAATAGTGTACCGAAATCTCATGAGAGATAATATCAAAGTAACGTCACCACCAACACAAGGACAGATCGATAAATTCTGGAGGCCATTGTATGAGGACCCAAAAGAACACCGGGAGAGGGAGTGAATAGGCACAATAAAAGGAGCAAGGAAAAAATGCCAGCGTTGGAAATTACAAAAGCAGATGTAAATAAAAAGATAATCCACTACAGCAACTTCAAAAGCTCAGGAATTGATAACATTACAAATTTCTGGCTAAAAAAGCTGACGGCACTACACCAACACTATGCCCTAGCATTCAACCGAATTATTGGTGGCAAAGAAGAACCACCAGAATGGCTCACTATTGGCAAAACAACTCTTATACCCAAGAGCCAGGAAACACATTTGCCAAATAAATACCGGCCTATCTGCTGCCTTTCAACCACATACAAATGGCTTACTGTAATAATTGCCGATGCAATTTATCAGCATTTGACTGATGGTGAATACCTTGAGAAGGAGCAGAAAGAGTGCACGAAAAACGAGCTTGGGACAAAAGATCAACTTCTTTTGAACAAACCAATCCTGGAAAACTGTAGGAAGCGACAAAGAAATCTGTCAATGGCCTGGATTGACTACAAAAAAGCATTTGACAGTGTGCCTCATTCCTGGATAATGCGGTGTCTGGAGCTGTATAATGTCCATGAGAACATAAGATCTTTTTTTACAAAACAAATGACAATGTGACAAACATCTGTAATAATATATATTTGTGTTATAGTTTTTCGTTCAGAAGAAGATGTATTTCTTGCAAGGTAAAAACCACCAAGAGAGCGAAGGTCAATGAGATAAGGTATGTTTCCCTTTTGTGTGATGTGCAATGCAAAGATGTCTATTCGTCATGTTAAATATTAGCATCCAGCGAGGCATATTTCAAGGCGATAGCCTATCACCACTACTATTTTGCTTTGCAATGTATCTAAGCAAGCTTCTAAAAAAATGTGATGCTGGTTATAATCTCAGTAGAGACAGAAAAAAAATCAAAGTAAAAGGGTGAATCATTTACTTTTCATGGACGATCTAAAACTCTATGCAGAGACAGAAAAACACCTTGTCTCCCTGATAGAAATTGTGAAAACATTCTCAGAGTATGTCTGCATGGATTTGACAAATGTGTTAAATGCACAATAAAAAATGGGAAAAACAACATCCGAATTTTTTCGCATCAATGACATTGACGATATCAAAGAGGATTCCACATACAAATACCTCGGCAAACAAAGGAAAACATAAAAATGGAACATAAAAAATGAGACGTAGGGCAGAACAGTACGTCTGAAAACAAAATTACGACTCGTCATTGATGATTTGAGGAAAACATAAAGGTGGAGCATGAACAAGAATATACAGTACGCCTGAAAAAGATCCACAAATCTGAACTAACGCCTAAAAACAAAATTACGGCTATAAACCAGCTTGCAATACCTGTGATCCCGTACGGTTTCGTTATTATAGACTGGCCTCAATATAACATAAACAGGCTCGATACAAAGACGAGAAAACAACTATCTCTACATAAGGTAACATACCGAAACCAATGCATGGACAGGATATACCTACCACGAAAAGAAAGGGGGCTTAAGCCTCACTGAATTTAATCATGCATCTCGAGCCACTATAGTAAGTGTGGACCAATATATTAAAAGTTCAATGGACATGACAATGATCATCGTGCAAGACCGTCATGATCACCTTTCTCAATAAACCTCAATCACAAAGCTTGCTGAAAACTTTGGAGGAGTCATACCGGGGAACACTGTCGATGTACATGATGAACCAGCGACACAGATTGCAAGAATAAAAAGAAAAAATACACCAAAATAGAGATAGAGACAAGAAAAGAAGGAGGATACAAAATAAGCGAGCAGGGAAGTTTATAGAGGAGTACATACACAAGGATGCTTCACTCCAATGGCTCAAGAGTGGGAAACTTCCATTTGATGAGGAAAAACTTATTGTAGCCGGCAAGATCAGGGCTTACTCACAAATGAATTAAAAAAATGGCTGACCTACAAACAAATGGCCAGTGCAGGTTTTGCCACTCAGCAATTGAGAGCCCAAACCCCTTGATTTCTTAAAACTTACTGAAGTATTAAACGCTTTCAAATAAGATCTCCTCAATATGGCTATAACATCTAGTCAAATTAACCATGAGGACGTATCACAAGATCGAACCCAAACAAATAATCCATGACAATAATGAATATGAACCCAAATAAGGGAAATTACTGCCGGGACATCGCCCAGTATTAAAAGGTCCCCAAAACACCTGTATACACCAGGGCGTATGAAGAAATCTATGGTGCAACTTCTCCACATCAGGTCACAGAACATCTAGAAAAATGAGAAATATGCAGGAAAAATGTCCAACATGGTAAAAAACAGCTGTTCACTGTCACAGCCACTAACAACACCAAGCGTAGTAGCCAAGAACCAAATGAAATATCCACAATGCAATCTACATCCAATTTAAAATATTCAGCTCGTTACTCAACCACCTGGCTCTTCATCATCAAACTCTGATGAGTGAAGATAGCACAGCTGACACAAAATATGCCACGGATCATACCAAACCTAATCTACTTAACAGAAGACGAAACCAATCAAGACTTAATAGAGGACATCATCACCATGATCTTTGAATCAAAAGCTAATTATTAACCAATCAATTGAACAAGAAATAGAAGAGCTTGCAAATAAAATCGAACTGACCAAAACAATGGAGATTGAAGAACGACTCAAATTAATCAAGATCAAAACTGGGAAGAAATTCAAAAAGTTACTGGAAAAAGTCAACATCGGATTGGCTAAAATAACACTGCTAAATTTCACATTAACTGATATGCCCAGTCTGTTAAATCCAAAGTAGCTGATCAGCAGCTTTGTACATGCAAAGTAAGCGAACCCCAGAGCACATATTGAAAGACCAAAAGGGGCAATGAAGAGGGAGAAAGCCAAAACTGTAACGCCAAAGCGAGAGATCAAGCTTCAAAGAAAAATAGATTCTTTCAGAAAAGAAGCCTCCCAAATAATTTCCTATATTGTGAACCAAACGAGATCCCCACATTTCATAAAAACAATAAATAGAATGAAGAGAAAATATAACATTGAAGATCATCAGCTTCTAGAAAAGAAAGCAGAATATGAAAATTTAATAAACGCATTAGCTGAACAGATCAGGGGTAAAGACAAGAAAATTAGAGCTAAACAAATCAATTGCCAGTTCGCTCAAAACTCCTGATTAGTGTACCGTAATCTAACGAGAACCATAGTTTACCACAGTTCAAACACCATCAAGCAAAAAGGACGAAAAAGTATTCTGGAGATATACACTCTATGAAGACCCCAAATAACATCAAGAAACACAATGGATTGAAAATGTAAAAGAAATCAACCAGAAAAAAACAGCAGATGCCAGAAATTACTTTTACTTTGAAAGAAATAAGAGACAAATTATGACATTCTGCAATTTCAAATCCCCTGGCATTGATCAATTACCAAATTTATGGCTAAAGCAAGTAACATCGCTATATCCACATTATCGATTAGCCTTCAGCAGGATCCAAAAGAAAAAAGAGACACCATCACAAATCTCCTCCCAAAAAACCAAAGAAACTCATCATCCTATAATATAGTCTAATGTTTAATATATTGTTGGATCGATTTTAATATCACAAATTACTGCATAGAAAACCAATCAAATATTATTAAAATATATGATAGTAACGATGAGGGAGACAATACGTTTACAACAGGGGGGATGTTTCCTTGTAATATGCATATTAGAGAGGAGGGTGATAGCTACACAGTTCTTATAACACATATGAGGTGAAATACATATTCTTGTAAAAGTTACACAATGTTCATATTAACATGTTTAACACATTAACTTTTGGGTGTTGAAAGATTACACATGACAATAGTTACAAAAACAAAATGATGATTCTTTATTCATTTGACTTGTCGAAGGATGATGGCGTCAGGAATTACAATTTGGAATCTACATCGTTTGATGTTCTTTCTTTCGCTTCCAAAGGACTGACTCCAACTCCAAAATTTATTTCCTAGAAGTGCACGCCTGTGGAACTCTCTTTCGTTTGCCTGTTTCCCACTTGACTACAACTTGGATGTCTTCAAGTCCAACATTAACAAATTCTTGATGAACCGCCCCCTTAAGTAAGACACTTTATCAAATCTCCAATTTTAACGATTACTACAATACTATCCCATTGAGTACTGTACGCGCAATAACCCTTATCCCGAGTGACTTCCGGGCCTTGATAAATGGTGACCTCTATGAAACAAAAATCAACCCGAACTCAACTGCTAACTCAACTCTGCAACTCTGGACTCCTCTCATCTGAGTAACTTTAGCTTCTATATTGAGAATCCCCCTTTTGTCTATGACGTCAGAAGTGTGTTTTCCAAATGTGAAAATTCACGTGGCTATGCATACGTTTTTCGAAACACACTTTTAACAACAAAAAATTCTCAACATATAACTCTAACCTATTTTTAAACAATATATTTTTCATTTGTATTGTTCATTATTTCAGCTGACATTTTTAATATTCCAATTCTAAAAGAATGTACAATCAATTCTTTTTACAATATAAACAATATTTATTTCTAATAGAATTTAACAATCAATTCTTTTTACGATATAAACAATATCTAACTTTTTTCTAATAGAATTTAACAATAGACTAAATTCTAACATTCCAATTCTTAACTTTGCTTACAAGGTTCGAGTCTCGGCTTATCCTTATCTCATTTTCACTTATCTGATATATTTTTATTTACATGGAAAGATGGCAGCCTTTCCCTGTAACGATATCACTTAAGATAACTGTTTAAAACTGCCGTTTCTTATGAATGCTTCATTATTGATTGGTCAACAGGCTACATAAATTGCACTATTCACACAAAAACCTGAAAAATTCTGCCTCTACATAATATCATTTATAATAACTGACAAAAGCTGTATATAGATGTTTTATTATTGATTGACCAACAACAGGAATTTTCTTCACGCAAAAACTTAAAACTGTTACATAATATCATTTACCAATATACAATGTAATACAAATATGTACTTAATATAAATATGAACAGAAGAAAAGTTGTCCTTAAAAAGAATCTGCGGATATAATTTCATCTCGGCGAATCACGTGTTACAGAAGGACTCTGAATATCTTGGAATAACTTTAAAACAAAGTAAACTATGACGAAGGATATATACTTCTTGTGGTAGGAGTAATTGTCCTAATGAAAAAATATTTGAAATTATGCAGAATCCTTGCAACTTTAACAAAACCTTTGTAGATAAACTATATTATATGTAATGTGTCTTTGCCTTTTCAACTAATAAATATTTGTTATCCACATAATAAAATACTAAATAGAAATTTTATCATGAAATCTGTGGTTTTGTTTGTATTTTTAATTATTGACAAGTGTTTATTAATTTATTAATATTTACATTTCCTTTATTTTTTCATGAAGTCTGAATAAAATTAACATATGAACTTCATTTAGTATTGACATCAATATCTATTTTTAATAGAATTTCACAATAGACTAAATTCTTACATTCTAGTTCTTAACTTTGCTTACTTGGTGACAGCCTTTCCCTGTAACAATATCACTTAAGATAACTGATAAAAGCTGACGTTTCTTACGGATGTTTCATTATTGATTGGTCACCAAGCTACATGAATTGCACTGACACAAAAACCTGAAAAATGGTGCCTCTACATAATATCATTTAAAATAACTGCCATCAATAAACTGACAAAAGCTGTCGTTTAATATAGATGTTTTATTATTGATTGACCAACAACAAGAATTGTCTTCATACAAAAACATTAAAAATGCTGTCTCTACATAATATCATTTACCAATATACAATGTATTACAAATAATACATTTTACATAATATAAGCATGAAGAGAAGGTAAGTTGTCCTTAAAAAGAACCGACAGCTATAAATGTATCAAGAAGGACTCTGTCTTCACACAAAAACCTGAGAAATGCTGTCTCTACATAATATCATTTACCAATATACAATGTAATACCAATCTGTACTTCATATTCAGAGAAGGTAAGTTGCGCGTAAAAAAACTTCGAATATAAATTTATCTTGGCAAATCACGTGGTACAGAAGGACTCTGACTATCTTGGAATAACTTGAAAACAAAGTAAACTATGACGAAAGAAATATACTTCTTGTGGTTGGGGTAATTGTTCTAATGAAAAAATATTTGAATTATGCAGAATCCTTGCAAGTGTATCAAAACTTTTGTAGATAAACTATATTATATGTAGTGTGTTTTTGCCTTTTCAACTAATAAATATTTGTTAGCCACCTAATAAAAGATTAAATAGAAATTTTATGAAATCTGTTGTCTTGTTTATATTTTTAGTTATTGTTTCATCTGTTAGAGACAACTTTGTTAAAGACAAGTGTTTAGCAATTTATTAGTATTTACATTTTTTTACTTTATTTTTTCATGAACTCTGAATAAAATTAACATATGAAACTCATTTAATAGTAACTTAACAATAAAATTATAGCAAACCGTCGCAAATTCGCATTGTCTACATCAAACACACAGACACAGTGCAAGCTGCATGTAGTAGTACACACATGCACGGAGTGAGGCATGCGCAAACATGACATGACTAATTGATACGCATGAATTTCCTGCGACTGCTGACATAACCTTCTGTTTCCTTCTTCCTCTCTCTCGCTTGGCATCAAACAGTGAACACGTGCAAATTCGCGTGCTCCATAGACATGCATCATCGCGTGATGTAAGACTTGCATTTTTTATGTACAAACATCGTTGCCTGTAAGATGCTTACATGCAGAGCTAACACAATATGAACAACCCAGGACTTATAACTAAGCTATATATTGCCTGTGTTAAATATGATCTATAACCTCTATTTGTGCAGACTTCCACAGAGGTCAACACGTACAAGCCACAATCGCATGTCCTTATGTGACTACCAAATTATTGCACCAATGTATAAACTTTCACCTTTGTTTTGTTTTGTTTTAATATATATATATATATATACATACATATATATATATATATATATATATATATATATATATATATATATATATATAATCTGGTATAATGGTTTTCCTTATTACTAAGTTGTGAACATGCTTTTTGTGGCCTCGCAACAATTCGACCTCAACTTACAAAACTTTGACATAAACACTTTTTCATTCCTTATATCGAGTATCAAACTAAACAAAAGGGAAGCATTTTCACACCAAATAACTTTGTATTCCTCTCTGACAAATAAATAAACACACCAAGATTAAACACCTTAACCATGTGTTGTAACCTTTTACCTGTCTTTTGTCTGTTGTTGAATTTTTTAGCTCACGTGCGCACAGAAAAACACGAATACTATTATGCAAGCAATCACAAATATAAAAAAAACACTCACAATATAAAAAAGTACAATCACAAAAAGAATCATAAATAAAAAACAATCACATATCTAAAAAATAGTTTAACATTTTTTCACAAAAATGTTTTCATACATCTACCTTTTAAAGATTCACATATGAAGTCCTTCATGAACTACCCTTAGTCTATACATGCATCGCCGACATCCTGATCGCAAACTCCACACAAGTAGAACACAGAGTCTCCCAATGTTTACAATCCTTTTGATTAAAAATCAATGTTGCAAATTCAGTGGCAGTTTTTCAAAAGTGCAAGCAATCCAGAATTTTCCCGTACCCACTTCATCGTTTCAACTTTGTTATTACATTCCAGTTGTGAACTACTACCGCCAGTTTATAGCCAACTGTTCACATCACCTGTCCAAACTCAGAGATTGACTCTCAGATGAAATCTCACATCTTTCCACGCATCCAAAAAATGCTGTGGTGAATTTCACAAAGACATTTTACCTTGATCCCGACCCGACAGGTATGCTCTTTCTTTCTACGGATGCTTCTGATGTAGCTGTTGGTGCCGTACTCAACCAGGTGGTAAATGGTCAAACAGGACTGCTGTCTTTCTTTTCTGTTAAGCTGGGCACTATTCATCGAAAATAGAGCATTTTCGGTCCAGAACAAATCGCCATGTATTTAGCAGTAAAGTATTTTTGTTTTATGTTGGAAAGGAGACAGTTCACAATTTTCACCGACAACAAGCCACTGATGCAAAACTACAAAAGTTCATCGTCATATAAACTCTACCCCAGACAGCTTCTATGTACCTGACGTACGTTTCTCCCATGATCACCTGGACATTGTTGGACCACTGCGACCTTCTGATGGTCATCGCTAAATAGTCACCATGGTAGACTGTTTTACATGTTGGTCAGTAGTAATTTCTTTGTAGCCCACACATTTGTAGAGAACTAGATCTCTAATTTTGGTGTACTCCCCCTGGTACAACTGACAGATGTTCCCAGTTTACATCACAAACTTTCCAAGACCTTTGCCAATCTTTCAAAATTCATCACATAGCAACAATCGCCTATCATCCTTCTGCTAAGGGGATGGTAGAGAGCTTTCACGATCGACTCACAGCTGCATTAACAATTCAGACCAAACTGCAGTGAAACAAACACGTGCCGCTCATGTTTTTTTCCATTTTTCTTTCCTTTTAGTTCCAGCAATCGTGGCGGGTTATTATAGTGAATTGATAAAACGCTCAACGTGTTTTGTGTGTATCTCGAACAATCAGACACAAAGCTATGCACAGTAGCACACACACACACACACACACACACACACACACACACACACACGCAAAATAAGGTCATCAGGCAGAAAACATTTGAAAACTTATTCTCCACTGAAAAAATATATCAATTTCCAGCAAAAATTGTTATAAATATATTATATAACAAGGAAAAATTTCTTCAGATAAAATTAGAAAAGATTCATTAAATATTTTAAAAAGCGGTAATGGTCGAAATAAAATTAAAATCAAGTGTTGAATATTAATCTTTATTTTATTTTTACAATTTTTAATGATTTTGTTGTTTTGTAAAAATAGATGAAAAAACTTTTTGATGAGAAAAAAATGACACTTAATATTTATCACTCTATCTGTATAAAAGCCAAGTACGTCCAAGTATGGAGTACTGCTGCCACATCTTGGCAGAAGCTGCTAAAAACAGCCTATCCTGCCTTGACAGAGTACAAAATAGACTTCGTGGTTTATTGGGGGATGCCCCTTTCTCTTCCCTCCAATCTATCTCCCACAGAAGAGACGTTGCGAGCCTGTCCTTGTTTTATCGTTATTTCCATGGCAGGTGCTCGTCTGAGCTCCAATCCCTCGTCCCCCTAGCCAATCTTTCACGAGAAATACCCGTCTGGCTGAAACTACTGTCAATAATTTTCCCCACTCTTTATCTGTGCCTAAATACAAAACGTAGATTCCATGAGCAAAGCTTCTTTCTTAGAACTGCACGCCAGTGGAACTCTCTGCCGCTTACCTGTTTCCCACCTGACTACAATTTGGACATCTTCAAGTCCAACATAAACAAACTCCTGACAAACCGCCCCCTTAAGTAAGATACTCTATCAAACCCCCCAATACTAATGATTACTACAGTATTATCTCATTGATCACTGTACACGCAATAACCCTTATCCCTGAGTGGCCTTCGGGCCTTGATAAGTGGTGACCCCCCTGTAAAAAAATGTGGCAAAGTGAAAAGCAATTTATTTTACTTTCAATATTTGTATTCATGTTTTTTTTTGTTTAATCAACGATCTGATGCCTATCTGGCATCAATTGAAATGAACCGCTCTCGTTTTTGGGTGGCTTCATGTTTTGACAAGCTTCTGTGTTTGCCCTTTACTCCTGATCTGTGATTGAACGCATATATCAAATCCATTGCCAAGGTTGTGGGAAAAAGGTGGGATCCTTTTACCGCTCCAGTAGATCTCTCATTTCTGCTGCAATTCTCTACCTATATAAAAGCCAGGTACATCATATGATGGAATGCTGTTGCCACATCTCGGCAGGAGCTGCTAGAAGCAGTTTATCATGCCTTGACAGACTTCAAAATAGACCTCGTAGCTTAGTAGATGCCCTTTTCTTCTTCCCTGCAACCTCTTTCCCCACAGAAGAGACGTTACGAGCCTGTCTCTGCTAAATGGTTATTTTCATTGCAAGTGCTCATCTGAGCTCCAATCTATGGCCTCTTTTCGCCAAAGTTTCACGAAAACCACTCGTCTAGCCAAAACAACTATCAATAATTTCACAGCCTCTTTATCTGTACCTAAATCTAAATGTACATTCCATGAACAAAGTTTCTTTCATAAAACTGCACGCCTGTGGAACCCTCATTGGATTGCCTGCTTCCAGCTGACTACAATCTGTTTGTCTTCAAGTGTAATGTAAACAAGTTCTTGATGAACCGTCGCTCTAAGTAATCCACTACTTATATTTACTTCGCTATAATCATAGTGAAAATGTATGCCTATTAATTCTTATTCTCCAGTGACCTCCGGGCCTTGATAAGTGATGATTTATATGAAAAAAATACTTTAATACAGGGTGACCGCAAAAAAATGGTCCCAACTCTAATTAGGCCCTGTTTCTTAGCGTTTTGTCAGAATGACATGAAACTTTGGTCATAACTAGTTTATTATTTTGAAAACATCATATCAAAACACTAGGATCTTAGGCCTTTTTTTCCTCCATTGACTGTAAAATGCTCAGAAAAACAATTGAATCTCCTCTATTTTGGGGGGCCATTCTGTATTTCTCAATAAAGGATATTCCAATAAAATCTTTAATAATATAACATGTTATTGTCTATTCAAATATTTTTTCATATTTGTAAACAAGTTCATCATGCAACGCGATTGAAATGAAAGGGAAAATATATTTAACCACCACCTATTAATATTAATTAAAGAACCCATTTTAAACACCTTGGCATTAATATATGGTAGATAGAATTCATTAATCATTATTTCAGTTATTAATATCTGAAATAATGTTTGAAGCGACTTGAATCACGTTCCTTGTTCTCATTTCAATTTTCATCTAAGAAAGGCGATCTCTAATTAGTAGGCCATGGGACAGGTAAGAGCATGCGTTATAGTATACTGGTGTGTATATACATATACATAATGCGCATATGTACATGTCGCGTTGTATTGTATCTATGTAACCGTGTTCATGTAAATTTATTAATTTATGTATATTGTTTTCTTTTCTGTTTTGTTAGAATAAAGCATTTGTGGTTTTCCGTGTGTGTGAGGATACACACATCAACATTGTTTACAACCGGAACAAATACCGTATGCGAGACAGTTCTTTTAACATGACGAATAGACATCTTTGCATTGCACATCACACAAAAGGGAAACATACCTTATCTCATTCACCTTCGCTCTCTTAGTGGTTTTTACGTTACAAGAAATACATCTTCTTCTGAACGAAAAACTATAACACAAATATATATTATTATAGATGTTTGCCACATTGTCATTTGTTTTGTAATAAAAGATCTTATGTTCTCATGGACATTATACAGCTCCAGACACCACATTATCCAGGAATGAGACACACTGTCAAATGCCTTTTTGTAGTCAATCCAGGTCATTGACAGGTTTCTTTGTCGCTTCCTACAGTCTTCCAGGATTGTTTTGTTCAAAATAAGTTGATCTTTTGTCCCAAGCTTGTTTTTCGTGCACCCTTTCTGCTCCTTCTCAAGGTATTCACCAGCAGTCAAATGCTGCTAAATTGCATCGTCACTTATTCCAGTAAGCCATTTGTATGTGGTTGAAAGGCAGCAGATAGGCTGGTATTTATTTGGCAAATGTGTTTCCTGGCTCTTGGGTATAAGAGGTGTTTTGCCAATAGTGAGCCATTCTGGTGGTTCTTCTTCGCCACCAATAATTTGGTTGAATGCTAGGGCATAGTGTTAATGCAGTGCCGTCAGCTTTTACAGCCAGAAATTTGGAATGTTATCAATTCCTTGGCTTTTGAAGTTGCTGTAGTGGATTATCTTTTTATTTACAGCTGCTTTCGTAATTTCCAACGCTGCCATTTTTCCTTGCCCTTGACTGCTCGTTTTATTGTGCCTATCCACTCCCTCTCCCGATGTTGTTTTGGGTCCTCATACAATGGCCTCCAGAATGTATCGATCTGTTCTTGTGTTGGTGGTGATGTTACTTTGATATTATCTCTGATGATATTTCGGTACACTATCCTTGGGTTTCTGTCAAACAACCTGTATATGGACCTGGACTCAATTTTCACTTTTGCCTGATTTTCTGCTATATGGGCTCTTAGTTGGTTCGTGGTTTGAAGGGAGTGTCGAGATTTTAAAGTTCTCGCCTTTTTCTTTAAGTTACACTGTTATTTTCCACGTATTTATCCTGGCGTCGTCATGATGATGGTGATGATGTCGTCATGATGATGATGATGATGATGCCAGTGTTAACTTTTTATTATTTTCTTGTTCATATATTTTTTGGGAACATTTGGTTGGGGTTTACTTCCTGAAAGAAGCATCCTCATATTTGTGTATTAATCCATGTACATTTGCAGGGACACTCTGAGATACACTAATAAACCCCTTTACAGAGAGACCGAAGATACAGGGGGTCTGTATCTAGTAGGCTTTCCCATTCCCTCCTTCGCCAGTGTGTGTTTTCATATGTGTAACTAAAATTGATTTTAGAGTAAATGAATGTTTACATTGTTCACAAGAATATGGCTTTTCGCTTTTTGTTTTATTTTACTTCAGTCGAAGTTCTCAGAAATCAAGGGGCCCACAATCTGGGGCTGACATTGAAGTCCATATCAGATACATAGATATTGACGTTCTTTATCTTTCAAAAACTGTGTTAGTAAAGAAATTGAGAACATAATTTTCCACTCCCAATTTAACATTGTCATACTTTGTAGTATATCTTTCATTTTGGTCTCTTGGTATTACTCGATTCCAGGACAAGAATTTATCTAGTCTGGTGGAGTATCCAGCTTCGTGCTATTATTGAGGTAACATCACTTGGAGAAGGTGCACCATTCTTTGTAAAAGCTAATGTGGATAAGCCATAGTGAGGAGATCTTATTTTGGCAGCGAATACTATGTGATTTTGAATATTTGGCCAGGGTTTACTTCTATGGAAAAAGTATCATCATGCCAGGTTGTTCTGACAAACCCCTGTACAGAGAGACCTTATACACTCGACGACAGTGTCTAGTAGGACTTCAAGTTCTCTCTTTCACCGATGTGTTTTCATATGTGTAACTAAATTGATTTTTGGGAAAAATAATTTTTATATTGTTTACACGAATATGGCTTTTCGTTTTTTTTTACTTCAGTAAGTTTTAAGAGATAAAGTGGCTGATTCTGTTATGATTTAAATTTATATCCAAGGGCTCCTTTCAGATTAGATACTGTTCCCTTTATGGCTGCTAATTGTATTTCGTTACAGCTTGATCTTCCAGGGATTGCTTCTAAGTATTTATGAATATCCTTTTTTATTAAGCCAGTTGCCCCTATCACAACAACAGGTATAATGTTTATTTCTTTCAGATACCATGCCATTTTCAGATCATTTTTTAGGTCCTGACATTTTTTATCTTTTCTCGTTCAGCTCTTTTGAGGCCAAAATCATTTGGGACGGTGACATCCTTTTGGGCTTGTTCCATATTACAATATCTGGTTTGATGGTCTTGTCCTTTATGTATCTGCCCGTCTGTATGGCTTTGTCATAGAACACGGTCACATTTATGTTTGATGTTATCGGTGGTGGTTCATGTTCCCAGATGTTTGGCGATCTGTCAAGCTGCATCTCTCCACAGATCTTCCAATGGAGGTACTTACATACTTTGTTGTGACGGGCAGTGTAAAGGCTATCTTCCAATAAGATTGGGCATGCCGACATTAGATGGTTTTGGCTTTCAATAGCGGAGTGGCAAAACCTACACTGGCCATTTGTTTTTAGGCAAGCCATTTTTTAAATGCCGTTGTGAGTAAGCTCTGATGTTGCCCGGCTACAATAAGTCTTTCCTCATCAAATGGAAGTCTCCCACTCTTGAGCCATTGCAGTGAAACATCTTTATCTATGTACTTCTGGTTGAGCTCCTCTAGGAACATTTCTGCTCTCTTATTTTGTTTCCTTCTTCTTTTCTTGCCTCTATCTCCATTTCGGTGTATTTTCTTTTTTTTTCCTTGTACGTCGACAGTGTTCTGCAGTATGACTCCTCCAAAGTTTTCAGCACATCGAAAATACATCCAAATCGATCGGGGAAAAGAATAACTATGTCGTGTTCAACCAGAAGTGTATATATATATATATATATATATATATATATATATATATATATATATATATATATATATATATATATATATAGAGAGAGAGAGAGAGAGAGAGAGAGAGAGAGAGAGAGGGTGGGGACAGTCAGACAGACAGAGAGACAGAGACGGAGAGAGATACATATTGATATATTTATAGATGTTTGTTATTGTATAAAAAAGTGACAGTAATGTCAAATCATGCATGAAAAGGAAATATATGTTGGTTTTTACGTATAAAGGTAACAAGAGAAAACGTTTTCGGATATTCACATATTTGATAATGCTTTGTGGAGAACCTACCAAAGGTTTTGGAGCAGCTGCTAATCTTGGCAGGCATTTGATATAGAATGGCACCCAAAATGTGTTGTTCGACCATATTTTTCGCAAGCGATTTCTATCGATGCATCCGATTATCATCAGGAACAATTCTTTTTGTTTTCTTTTCTTTTCTTTTCGTTTGAGGAAAGCTTTGTGATTAAGGTTTGTTGAGAAAGCTGATCATGATGGTCTTTCACCATTTCCATTGTCATGTCCGTTGAACTTTTATATTGGCCCATGCTCACTATAGTGGCTTGATATTTATGATTGAATTGAGGCCTAAGCCCCCTTTTTTCGTGATAGATATTCTGTTCATGTATTGGTTTCGCTATGTTACCGTATGTAGGGATAGTCGTTTCCTGGTCTTTGAATCGAGTCTGTTTATGTTATATTGAGGCCAGTCTATAATACCGAAACATTATGCGATCACAGGTATTGCAAGCTGGTTTATAGCTATAATTTTGTTTTTAGGGGTTAGTTCAGATTTGAGGATATTTTTCAGACGTACACTATATTTCTGTTCTGCCCTACGTCTAATTTTATCGTGTTCCACATTATGTCATTGGTCTGTAGATATTCAGATGTTGTCTTTTCCCCTTTTTTATTGTGCATTTAACACATTTGTCAAATTTTTTTTGTATTTTAAGAGATCAAGAGGCTCCCTCCTGGAGCTAATACTTGATTCCGTTATGATTTAAATTTATATCCGAGGGCTCTTGTAAGAATAGATACTGTTCACTTTATGGCTGCTCTCTGTATTTCATTACAGCTTGGTCTTCCAGGGATTGCTTCTAAGTATTTATGAAGATTCTTTTTATTAAGCCAGTTGCCCCTATCACAACCGGTATAATGTTTATTTATTTCAGAGACCATGTCGTTTTTAGATCATTTTTTAGGTCCTGATATTTTGTTATTTTTCCCGTTCAGCTCTGTTAAGGCCGAAATCATTTGGGACTGTGACATCGACAATGAACGCAGTTCTTTCAGGCTTGTTCCATATAACAATATCTGGTTTGATGGTCTTGTCTTTTATGTATCTGCCTGCATGTATGGCTTTGTCATAGAACACGGTCACATTTCCATTTGATGTTATTGGTGGTGATTCATGTTTTCAGATGTTCCGTGATCTGTCCATTTGCATCCCTCCACAGACCTTCCAATAGAGGTACTGGCATACTTTGTTGTGACGAGCAGTATAATGGTCATCTGCCAATAAGATTGGGCATGCATACTGTAGATGGTTTGAGCTTTCAATCGCTGAGTGATATTTTGTTATTTAGGTCTTGATATATAATCGCCAATGTGGGTTTTCATATGTCTAACGTAACTTGATTTATGAGAGAAAGAATGTTTACATTGTTCACAAAAATATGGCTTTTCGCTTTTTGCTTTATTTTACTTTTGTTAGTTTGAAGAGATCAAGGGGCTCCTTCCTGGGGCTAAAACTTTATTCTATTATAGTTTAAATTTATATCCGAGGGCTCTTTTAAGAATAGCCACTGTTCCCTTTATGGCTGCTATCTGTATTTCCTTACAGCTTGGTTTTCAAGGAATTGCTTCTAAGTATTTATGAAGATTCTTTTTATTAGGCCAGTCGCTCCTGTCCCAACTGGTATGATGGTATTATTCAGAGACCATGTTGCTTTAGATCATTTTTAAGGTCCTGATATTTTGTTATCTTTTCCCGTTCTGTTCTATTAAGACCAAAGTCGTTTGGAACTGTGACATCGATAATGAGTTCAGTCCTTTCAGGCTTGTTCCATATTACTATATCTGGCTTGATGGCCTTGTCTTTTATGTATCTGCCTGTCTGTATGTCTTTGTCATAGAACACTGTCACTTTTCCATTTCAGGTTATCGGTGGTGGTTCATGTTCCCAGATGTTCGACGAGCTATCTAGTTGCATCTCTCCACAGATCTTCCAATGTAAGTATCTACATACTTTGTTATGGCGAGCAGTGTAATGACCTTGTCAATGTAGTTTTTGGTTCAGTTCTTCCATGAACCTCCCTGCTCTCTTATGTTGTTGCCATCCTTCTAGTCTTGTCTTCAGTTCCCTTTTAGTATACTCATTCGCTTTTTTGTTTTATTTTACTTCACTTGAAGTTCTCACAAGTCAAGGGCCCCACAACCTGGGGCTAACACTCGAACTCTATATGAGATACATAGATATTCGAATGTTCACTTTAAGTTCTTTATTTCTCAAACACTGAGTTAATAAAGAAGATGAGAACATAATTTTCCTCTCCCCAATTAAACATTATTATACGTTGTAGTACATCTTTCATGTTGGTCTCTTGGTCTTACTGAATTCCAGGACAAGAATTTATCTAGTCTGGTGGAGTATCCAGTTTCGTGCTATTACTTGAGATAACATTACTTGAAGAAGGTGCACCATTCCTCGTAAAAGCTAATGTGGGTTAGTCATCGTGAGGAGATCTTATTTGGGCAGAAAATACAAAATGTGATTTTGAATATTTGGTCAGGGTTTACTTCTATTGAAAAAGTATCCTCATGCCAGATTGTTCTGACAAACCCCTGTACAGAGAGACCTTAGACATTTACCCCTATTTTAGTGAGTCCAACCAAGAGATCTTTTCAGGATTCTAGCCGTCCCTTTCAGTGCAATCGTTTGTATTTCACTTGCACTTGGTTCACCGGGTATGCTTGCTATGTACGTTTTACAGTTCTTTTTCATATGCCCAGTTGCTCCTATGATGACTGGTATAATTGAAACGTCTTTTAATTTCAAATTTCGTTTCATATCATACATAAGTCCTTGATACTTTGTTATCTTTTCCCTCTCAGCTCTGTTAAGCCCTGTATCATTGGGTACACTAACCTCTATTATGGCCGCTTCTCTCAGTGTGTGTTCTCATATGTCTAACTAAATTTGACTTATGAGAAAACGAATGTTTACATTGTTCACAAGAATATGGCTTTTCGCCAGAGTGTGTTCTCATATGTGTAACTAAATTTGATTTATAAGAAAACGAATGTTTACATTGTTCACAAGAATATGGCTTTTCGCCAGAGTGTGTTCTCATATGTGTAACTAAATTTAATTTTTGAGAAAAAGAAAGTTTACATTGTTCACAAGAATATGGCCTTTCGCCAGAGTGTGTTCTCATATGTTTAACTAAACTTGATTTTTGAGAAAAAGAATATTTACATTGTTCACAAGAATATGGCCTTTCGCTAGAGTGTGTTCTCATATGTGTAACTAAACTTGATTTTTGAGAAAAAGAATGTTTACATTGTTCACAAGAATATGGCTTTTCGCCAGAGTGTGTTCTCATATGTGTAACTAAATGAGGTTTTTGAGAAAAAGAAAGTTTACATTGTTCACAAGAATATGGCCTTTCGCCAGAGTGTGTTCTCATATGGGTAACTAAACTTGATTTTTGAGAAAAAGAATATTTACATTGCTCACAAGAATATGGCCTTTCGCCAGAGTGTGTTCTCATATGTGTAACTAAACTTGATTTTTGAGAAAAAGAATGTTTACATTGTTCACAAGAATATGGCCTTTCGCCAGAGTGTGTTCTCATATGTGTAACTAAACTTGATTTTCGAGAAAAAGAATGTTTACATTGTTCACAAGAATATGGCCTTTCGCCAGAGTGTGTTCTCATATGTGTAACTAAACTTGATTTTTGAGAAAAAGAATGTTTACATTGTTCACAAGAATATGGCCTTTCGCCAGAGTGTGTTCTCATATGTCTAACTAAATGAGGTTTTTGAGAAAAAGAAAGTTTACATTGTTCACAAGAATATGGCCTTTCGCCAGAGTGTGTTCTCATATGTCTAACTAAATGAGGTTTTTGAGAAAAAGAATGTTTACATTGTTCACAAGAATATGGCCTTTCGCCAGAGTGTGTCTTCATATGTCTTGCTAACTTTTTTTTATCATGACAGACAAAGTCACATAATTCACAAGAATATGATGTTTCCTCAGCATGGCATATCATATGTCGCATTAGAATTGTTTTCTTAGTAAAAATTAATCCACATATTCTACAGGAAGGGGTTTTTCTTGTACGACTCATAATATGTCGCACTAAATGTCTTTTTGAGTAGATGTATATTCACACACTGAACAAAAATATGGTTTATATTTAACGTATACTTGTATGTTTAAGTAATTATGATTTTGTGAAGCAAGAATAGCAAGATAATTCTGAACGATTATACAGATTTTTTTCTGAAATATTAGAATTTGAGATATTTTTGCATTTTTTGTAGATGTTTTACAAGATGTTTATTACAAATTGTTCAGATTTTTTTATGAAGAGTTGATAAATATAAGAATTTGCGATACTTTTGCAACAGATGTCAGTTTAAATGTTTTCCCCAAAACTATAGGATCTTCTCTGTATCAAGTAATAAATGGAAATATTGGATCGCTCACATTTAATGCGAGCGTTCAAGCAGGAACATCTGCAAAGGAAAAAAAATATTTACTGATGAATATCTTTTATAGTGATACAATCATAACTATGATGATTATCTTTTATATTGATAAAATCATAACTATGATGAATATCTTTTATATTGATACAATCATAACTATGATGAATATCTTTTATATTGATAAAATCATAACTATGATGAATATCTTTTATATTGATAAAATCATAACTATGATGAATATCTTTTATATTGATACAATCATAACTATGATGAATATCTTTTATATTGACACAATCATAACTATGATGAATATCTTTTATATTGATACAATCATAACTATGATGAATATCTTTTATATTGATACAATCATAACTATGATGAATATCTTTTATATTGATACAATCATAACTATGATGAATATCTTTTATATTGACACAATCATAACTATGATGAATATCTTTTATATTGATACAATCATAACTATGATGAATATCTTTTATATTGATACAAGCATAACTATGATGAATATCTTTTATATTGATACAATCATAACTATGATGAATATCTTTTATATTGACACAATCATAACTATGATGAATATCTTTTATATTGATACAATCATAACTATGATGAATATCTTTTATATTGATACAATCATAACTATGATGAATATCTTTTATATTGACACAATCATAACTATGATGAATATCTTTTATATTGATACAATCATAACTATGATGAATATCTTTTATATTGATACAATCATAACTATGATGAGTATCTATTATATTGATACAATCATAACTATGATGAGTATCTATTATATTGATACAATCAGAACTATAATAATTAGCCTTTATATCTCGGACATCCATAACTATGATTAATATCGCCATTATTTTTGTACAAATTGGAAATATTTAACATTTTAATGTTTATTATCATATATAAACGAAGAAATGAATGAAGGCAAAGAGAGTAAATGCTGAAAAACAAGATTGAAATATAATTTTATATTATATTAGCTGTAACCTGCCACGCGTTGATGTGGATCAAATTTTATATTATATTAGCTGCCACGCGTTGATGTGGATCAAATTGGCGCAATTGAAAAATTCCAAAATGAGGAAATACATGTTTCTAATAGGTTTGATTTCCCATTTCACAGTTTTTGTTTTTCATTTTCTTAGTTGATATTGAGATTTTCTGGTTTGGTGACTCTTGAACATGTAACATAAATTGTCCATGTGAAAAAACAGTCAGTGCATTGCTGTAAGCCACACAATTGTAAATATTTTTCACTGAGCTTTGTTGATGGATATTGCAAATGACACTAAAATTGGAAATGGAATCATAGGAATGCGTGGAATGAAGATATATTCACATATGAAAGGTCATGTTAAGATTGCTTTTTTATGATATTGTTTGTTAATTTTTTACTGCAAGCCATGTGTTATTACAAAGCTTGTAATGGTTTTTATTTCATAACATGATAATTAGTACGCCAGTTTTCAGTTGCAGTACATGCGGTGGCATCCCTGGCAAATCTAGCTGTTGGATAATTAACCACTTTATCCGCTTCCACAACAGCGTCGGTGGATTTGTATTTGACTACCTCACTTGGAATTTTACGTTGAATAATAGCATGGGCGTCTTTGTATTGAGCTGCAGGAATAGCTCGTTCACTCAGTCAAGTAGAATTCATATAATTAATTTGAATATCTGGAAAAAACTTTTTAACCAACTCTTCTTTTTATGTAATAAAATTACAGAAGAGTCAAAGAATTTCGCCCTTAACTCAGCAGGTAACATTTGTCTGAAATCTCCTGCAAGCAATATGACTGCATTCCCAAATGGTCTGACATTACTACGCAAATCTTGCAAGGATCGATCAGAAGCCTCAAGTGATTTTGTGCGTGTCATTTTGCATTCATCCCAAACAATAAGTTTGCATTTTATGCAATATTTTTCCCATAGTAGATGTTTAGAGGATGTTTAATATGGGATTATTGTAAAATTGAATGTTTAATAGTAGTTTCAAAGTAGAATAAGTAGTTCGTCTACTTGGTAGCAAGGTCGCAGGTATACTGCATGCATCAAGGGCTGAGGCTATGTCATTTTGTCACCGAATAGCTGCCAAAATCAATGTAATTAGAAAGGCTTTATCAGTAACTCCTGGTGCTGTTCAAGGTAGCAGTAATTTCCAAATAACTTATAATCTCAGAATAAGTAAATTAGGTGACTAAAATAGGATTTTTCCATGTTTTGACAATGCCTTAGAAAACTAAAATAGGATGAGGGATTAAATATGGACAGATAGAGAGAAATATATAGATAGATAGAAAAGAGAAAGTGATAGGGAAATAGAGAAAGAGAGGGCGATAGAGAGAGATAGAGGGAAGAGTTAGCCACACAGAGAGAACAAAACAGAGAAAAGAAGAGAAGGGGGAGAGAGAGGAAGTTAGAGAGAGAAAGGTGCTCGAATAGAGATGGAGAGAGTGATATAGAGATAAAGAGATTGAGAGAGAGAGGAAGAGATGGATGGAGAGAGATATTAAGAGAGGAAGAGATAGAGAGAGAAAGGGAGGGAAACTACACTTCACGGTTTTTTACTCGATCAGTAGATGAGAAATCCTTCGAGACTGAGGCAATTTTTATTTTTGTTATTATCCAGAGTACCCTTTTCTCGGGAGCTAGGTTTGCCACACATTAGAAACCGACCGGGTTATCTGTACTTTCACCTAACAATTTAATAAACAAAAAACATATTGTAAAACTTGAACATAACACGAAAATACTATTTTAAAAAATAGTACGGCACCATACGTGCATAAGCGCTAGTTTATTTTAAATATTTATTTTCCAAAACAATTGTGTGAATACATCCACAATGAATTAACTTTTAAATATTGTGTAATTATTTTCTCGATGTTCTGCTTTTACCGGCGCATGACGTAAACAATCGGATATAGCCGAGCGTTGCCGATGTAAAAATAACAAAGCTATGTGAAATGACTATAAAGTAAAATGTTAAATATAGAAACAAAACAACAGAAAAAACACAAAAAATAAAAAAAAACTACCGTTTATTTGTATTACTTATTAAATGTTTTTACAAGCTGTCATTTTTTTGTGAAATAAATAAATTCTACGCAATTTCTGCAATAAATAATAGCCAGTTCGTTAATTTTTACAACTTGCCCCAGCGTATTGTAACCACCCTAACATCCCCATGTTAAAAACAGCTTTCGGGATACCTCCCATGTTAAGAACGACTTTCGATGTTTGGGTAGTATTTAATCTTAAATCAGTTTTAATCTGGAGACGCCAAGGTGTTTATAATACGCTGGGGCAAGTCCTAAAAATTAATCAGCAACTTTTTGTTAAAGTATTTTTTATAGTTTAGAAAAAGTGAAACAAACTTTTTTTTGTGTGTATTAATTTTTTTTGCAAGTATTTAAACAATAAACAAAACTGGTGTATATAGTTTTTTTTGTTATTTTTTTGTTATTTTTATTTTGTTATGCCAGGAAGGAACACGTAAAGGAAAAACAGAAAAAAAAATGAATGCAACAAGTATACTTATATACTTATCGTATATATGGTATGGTATACTTATCGATATGGAACGTCACTGAATAGGAATAACAAAAGCATAGTCAATATAAACCGGAAGTATTTCCAGTAAGTAGTCTCGGATGACATCGGAACGGAAAGTAACGATGTCGAAAAAAGTTTTTTTTTAATATGGTAATATTTTTAACTTTTTAATATTAAAAAACACAGTTAGAGTAGATACAATCATTCTTGCAAAATATGAGAGCAAACGGATTTCTAGTTTAGTAAAGACGAACACACCAGACATTTCATTTTTATATATAGAGAGAGATTTATCATTGTAAAATAAAGATTAAACATGGTTATGAAGAACATTTTCATATACAGGGTGCCCGAAAAGTCCCAGGACACTCTATTTTTAATATTTTAATGCTGTTAAATATGATTGATTTTAATATTGTGTGTTTTATTACAAATACATGTATAGTTTCCTGGGACTTTTCGGCCACCCTGTATATAACGCACCAACGAATATGGCTGCCCTGTATACCTTTCGGAAAATCAATAAGGAGCACCCACGCTTTTTTTTATATGGGACTACTGTCTTCTCCCCTGAACCAATATTCTGGCTACCTGGATTTATAACCCCGGAGGACATTGTACTCCTTCCGATAATGGACTACCCAGGTTGTATCAAATTCCCTTTTCCTATAATTATTTCCATATAATTATCATTCACCACTTAAAAAAACTATTTCCAATATTTGTGCTGAAAAGCAAAGTAAGTGCCTATTCACAGCTGAACATTTTGCTAACCGCATGTCATTTTCTTTGATATGAGACTTTATCGAAAATCCAAGGATTAAGGAAATCAACATAACCCCGTCTATATATTTCTTTTATCAAACAATAAATTTTTAATTCGAATATATGTGTCTATATGTTGTTTTTTTCAGAATTTAAATATAACCACTAAACTTATATATATATAAATATATATATATGTGTGTGTGTGTGTGTGTGTGTGTGTTTTGTAGTACAAGTTCATATTTAAGGATAACAGGGACATATATAACGATGATGAGGGAGACATACCAATTCTTATATGCTTCTTGTAATGCTCATATATAACACCGATATTAGAACGATATTGGCATATGCTTCTTGGGGTGTTCATATGTAACCGTTCTTATAACACGGATATTAGAATGATTTGACATTGATATATATTGAATCGTGACGACGACTGTGACAATTGCTGAGGGAAGACATTTATATATCAGACAGGGGATTGTTCTTCTTAACATATATTGATGAGAGGGTGATATGATGCACAGCGGAGGCATTTATAGACATTACTTGTGATGGAGGAGATGGGACACATAATATTCGAAGGGTTTACAATGTTCATTATAAGATGATAAACACCTTTCGTTCATGATGATGCATGACACAAGACAACAGTTACAACATAATGATGACTTCTTTATTTCTCTGATCGGCTGGTCGATGATGTCAGACATTCAACTGGTATGGCTACATTGGTCCTCTCCTCTCACTTCGCTTCTAAGGGGCTCTAACTCATCAACTCACTACTGACTGCCAACTGACTGACTCAACTCTGATCTCTCCTGACTAACTAACTCTTAGATCCTATATTGAGAAATCTCCGTTTGTCTATGACGTCAAAAGTGTGTTTTCAAACGTCACTAATTATCACGTGGCTATGCATATGTTTGGTCAAACACTTTTGGCAAACAAAAGAATCCTCAATTATACTCTAACCTATTTTTAACAATATATTTTTAATTTGCATTGTTCATCCTTTTAGCTGAAAATATTACAAATTCTAAACGAATGGCCAATCAAGTCTTTTTCCGATATAAACAATATTTAACTGTTCTAATAATTCTAATAGAATTTCACAATAGATTAAATTTCTAACATTCCATTTCTTAACCTTGCTTACAAGGTTCGATTCTAATTATCCTAATCTCATTTTCACTTATCTAATATTCCTCTGTAATATATATATATATATATATATATATATATATATATATATAACAATAGACAATGTGAGCATGAAAAGTAAGATGGTTAAAATTAAAGTGGAAAAATTAAAGACTAATTATTAAAAGAAGAAAATAAAAGGACAAGATATTCTAGTAAAAATTATAATAAATTTATGACTAAAAATATTGCAGCATTAAAAATTGATTATATAATGTTATAAATTGATTTTCTTTAAAATTACGTATTTTAAGGAATTATGCAGTATGCACACGGCGACCATCTTTTTGTGCGTTTCATTAAACTCGCGCTTCTTGATCTGACAAGTACCACAATTTTACATCAAGTCCAAAAATGCTTCCCCCCAAAAATATCCAATGTTGCTCTAAATCAGAAAACATTTTCATTTAAATTATTAATTTGTTGTAAACCCTTCAACGTTGGTTTAATTAAAAAAATGTTTCATTTAAATTATTAATTTTTTGTAAACCCTTCAAATTTTTTTTAATTTTTTGTTTTAATTAAAAAAATGTTCCATTTAAATTATTAATTTGTTGGTGACCTTTCAATGTTGCTTTAATTTGAAAAATGTTTCATTTAAATTATTCATCTGTTCCGAAAAAAGAAACAAAAATAAAAACAAAAACAAAACGAGTTTAATTTATAAAAATCCAATGTTGCTTTCATTACTTTGAATTTCTGACATGTGTTTACTGTCAACAATCAAATTAATCAACTATGGGTCACGGTATTTGAGAAATGATCACATTTCACTCATCAAAGTTTACTTTAATAAACTGCCGACATATTTTTCATTTTTTATTCTCTTAAAGAATTACAGGATTTTTTTATTTAAAATATTTTATATCAAAATTCCAAAAAAAAAACAAAAACAAAACAACATTGAATGAAATAGAACAACATTTAATGTAGCTGTCCAATTTTTACAGGACAATATTTTCAAAATGTGACGTTTAACTTAAAAAATAAACCAACGTGCCTTTTTTAAGGTTTTAAACTTTTGAATTTACAGGTAAATTTGCATATAACTATTGATTTGTTTTTGTTGTAAATTAAATTATTTTATTTATTGATCTTTTATCTTCAATTTATAATATATAGACCTTAGGTGAGAAAATTAATTATTTTCCTTTTAATAGACATTTAAAAAATGGAGGGTGTGAATTTAAAAAAAAACGTTTGTCGAGAATATGATATTCAGTTTATTGGAAAGAGCATAAAATTTCATATTAAATCTGCAAATATCTTAAAAATTGACCCAATAGAAAAATTTCGATACATTTTAAATTGAAAAAAAAAAATCGTAAAATTCAATTCATTTCATTACGTAGAAAAATATGGCTGCATGATATTTTTATTATTTTTTCAAAAACTTTATTTTGGAAGAATATTTCATAAAGAAACCAAACAAGGCATTTTAAATAACGAAATTACGAGTTTTGTATATTTTCTTCGCAGTTTTGTGTTAAGGGTGTAAAAAATTCCCAAAACATTCTGGTACAATTATATAATCATCTTAAAAAGTACGAAGAATACTAAGATACTCTTGTTTTTATGTGAAATACAGTATTACGATTTCCGAAAGTTCGTCCCAATAGTGTAGAAGCAACGAAAAGTCGAACGTGGCATTGCGCAAGCTACGTTTTAATGCTAACGAAAAAAAATAGAAAAAGATGCTGTTTCGGTGAGAAAAAGGAGACATTTTTTAAGAAATCTAAAATTTTTTACTGGAAAAGTATATTTCGTTTGTTAATCATTTCTTAAGTAAAATGCGAGACAAGAGCAATTTCAAATGATTAAAAAGAGTGAAACGAAACGAAATTTTAATTTCTATTCCATTTTTAAAACAACCCACAATCAGATTTTTGTTTTCGACAATTTTTAACTTCTATTCTACTTGGAATTATTTTTTACTTGATCCTTTTTTTCGTAATTCTTGAAATGTGTACTTATTTTGGCATGACAAGTAAGTTTTTTTTACACGGTGGTCACCACTTATTAAGGCCCGGAAGCCACTCAGGGATAAGGGTTATTGCAAGTACAGTACGTTAGTGTGGAGATTTAATTAAGTATTTACTTAAGAGGGCGGTTCTTTAGGAATTTGTTAACGTTGGACATAAAGACATCCCAGTTTTAGTCAGGTGGGAAGCAGGCAGATGGAACAGAGTTCCACAGGCGTGCAGTTCTAAGAAAGAAGCTTTGTTCATGGAATCCACGTTTTGATTTAGGCACAGATAAAGAATGGGGGAAATTTTTATCAGTGGATTCAGCTAGACGGGTGTTTTTCGTGAAAGATTGGCGAGGGGGAACCAGAGATTGGAGTTCAGACGAGCACCTGCCATCGAAATAACGATAAAACAAGGATAGGCTCGCAACGTCTCTTCTGTTGGAGAGAGGTTGCAGGGTAGAGAAAAGGGCATCCTCCACTAAGTCACGAAGTCTATTTTGTACACTGTCAAGGCAGGATAAGCTATTTTTGGCAGCTCTTGCCCAGATATGACAGCAGTTTTCCATTCCAAGTAATTCTGTTTTCATCTGAAATGCGTTATCATAAAAGATCACTAATTTACAAAAGGACCAAGATATAAATGGTATATTGAAAATTTTCATTCACAATGGTTGGCAACTATAAAGCAATTCATTATTACAGATATTTTCATTTTGTAAGTTTTATTTCACGATAAAATAATAAATCAGTTTTTATTGTTTTTTTTTTTTAAATTGAACTAAAAAACTGAAGTTAAATTTGAAATGTTTTTTTTTTTGTATAAAAACAAACATTTCAAATTTAACATCAATTTTTTTTTCAAAATTGTTAAATCATAAAATCTGTGTTTTTATAAACAATATTGGGAAATATTAAAATATAAGGTGTTTTTATTATCGAAATACAGACTTTAAAATAAAACTAATTGGGGTTTGTATTACTGTACACATAGATTCGAAAAAGTTGTCAAAAACAAATATATAACAAATAAATGTTATCAAAGGCAAGATAAGTTACTTTTCTACCTAACTGGATATATTTTTTGTGTTTTTATTCAATGTAACATGTTTATTCAGCACGAAAAACATGCAGTGTTTATCGATGTATTGGAACATTCAAAATGGCGCCCAACACTCTCTTTAACATGGTAAGTTTGGGGAAAGGTGTTATAAATAATAAACTAGACAAAATACTATTAACAAAACACCGAATATATGTCAACTTATGTCACAGTAACATATAATGAGCGAATTTCTAATAGTATTTTGTCTAGTTTATTATTTATAACATCTTTTCCTGAACTTACCGTGTTAAAAAGAGTGTCGGCCGCCATTTTGAATTTTCCAATACATCGGTAAACACTGCATGTTTTTCGAGCTGAATAAACATGTTACATTGAATAAAAACACAAAAAATATATCCAGTTTGGTAGAAAAGTAACTTATGTTGCCGTTGATAACGTTTATTTGTTATATATTTGTTTTTTGACAACTTTTTCGAATCTATGTGTACAGTAATACAAACCCACTAATTGTATCTAAAGCTGAAATACAAACTTTCAAGTAAAACCAATGGTATCTACTTTATTGTCATGCCACAGTCATGAACATATCCAAAAATTAAGAAAACCGATGAGGTAGTAAAATTAATTATCTGTTGTTCTTATCGGGCTGGGATCAAAGTGTAGTATCTGTTCCGGCAGATACTGCAAGCTATGACTAGCTATGACTAGCAAAGACCAGATGTGGGGGCAACCCCACATGCCTGACCTTTAACCAGCTCCCATTTCCCACTTCTCGGGAGCTGGTCCCCTTTTTCCCTTCCCCTTCCCTTCACTCCTCACATTAAAAATCGGCCTTGTGCCTAATTTGCTCGGTGGGGGAGCAAATAAATACCATCTGTTGTTCTTAACCTTCGGGCTGGGATCAAAGTGTAGTATCTGTTCCGGCAGATACTGCAAGCTATGACTAGCTATGACTAGCAAAGACCAGATGTGGGGGCAACCCCACATGCCTGACCTTTAACCAGCTCCCATTTCCCACCTCTCGGGAGCTGGTCCCCTTTTCCCCTTCCCCCTCCCTTCACTCCTCACATTAAAAATCGGCCTTGTGCCTAATTTGCTCGGTGGGGGAGCAAATAAATACCATCTGTTGTTCTTAACCTTCGGGCTGGGATCAAAGTGTAGTATCTGTTCCGGAAGATACTGTAAGCAAAGACTATATATGTGGGGGAAATCCCGCATATAAGACCTTGGTCAATGTAGGGGCAACCCTTCATACCAATTTTCACTATCCAGCTCCCATTTCCTACCCATCGGGAGCTGGTCCCCTTTCTCCCCTCTCTCCACATTAAAAAACGGCCTTGTGCCTAATTTTCTCAGTGGGGAAGCAAATAAATACTTCTTGGCCTTCGGGCCGGGATCAAAGTGTAGTATCTGTATCGGTAGATACTGCAAGCAAAGACCATATGTGGGGGAAACCCCACATATAAGACCTTGGTCAATGTAGGGGCAACCCTTCATACCAATTGTCACTATCCAGCTCCCCTACTCGCCGGGGAGCTGGTCCCCATTTCTCCTTCACTCCTCACATTAAAAATCGGCCTTGTGCCTAATTTGCTCGGTGGGGGAGCAAATAAATACCAACCCTTCATACCAATTGTCTCTATCCAGCTCCCCTACTCCCCGGGGAGCTGGTCCCCACTTCCCCCTCACTCTCCACATTAAAAAACGGCCTTGTACCTAATTTGCTCAGTGGGGAAGCAAATAAATAAGTGTAGTATCTGTTCTGCAGATGCTGCACTTAAGATAACGGAGGGGAAACTCTCTATACTGGGACAATTATTATTTTTGGTAACCAGAGTGACCACTTTTTGCCTACTTTTAGGGAAGCTAGTTTTTAAAAGAAACCGAAGAGTTCGAATCGTTACAAGGAAAGGTTTTTCTTTTAATGCTGAGCATTTTAGCAGAAGTTCATTGACTTCGAAATTTGTTTTCTTTTTATAATTAATTGTCTACATCATCGTTTATTTCATTTTTTTTTAGATTACTGCGACATGATGATATAAGTAAAACCAATGGTATATACTTTAATTCAATATCGTCATTTCCAAAGTATATATATATATATATATATATATATATATATATATATATATATATATATATATATATATTAGGCACCGCCAAAAATGGCCGCAAAATCAAGTTGTTGTTGTTTTTTAAAACGAAATTACATTTATTAAAATCCATTATTTCTGAGTAACTTTTTTTTTCCAGAAAGATAAAACCCTGAATTTTATCATATAGAAAACAGAATAATGTAAAACTTTTTCTACTATTTTTAATTCAATTTTAAATGTTAAATTTTCCCGAAAAGTTAACAATTGACATTTTTTGTCTTGCACAAAAAACGTACTTAAATATTTAAAAAAAAAAAGGGTTTTTGAAATAATTAATTAATTTATTTATTATCTAACTAAGATTTATGATGATTTTCTAAGAGAATATGCAAAAATATTATAATATAAGTACCTGAATTTCAAATAATTCCACTTATTCATATAGGTAACCAAATATTTCGCGTTGACGTAGAGTTCAGATCGAGTCTGTTTACGTTTTCTTTTGATGATAAGAAAACTATGGAAGACCAAACAGGCCAAAAAAACTTATTTTTCAGTGACGAAAATTTCAATGTATTATTAAGCTGAGGCTGGCCAGTACCAGATGGGTGACCATTTGTATGCGTTTGGTTTTTAATGTGTATGTGTGTGGGGGGCAGGCTCCCCAAAATGGGGGGGGGCAATTTAAAGCTGAATAAAAAAAAATTATTTCAGCGCGTTTGGTCCACCGTAGTCGAAAGGCGGCAAACGTTTTCAAACGGGATCGAAAAAAATGATGCTATTTTTAACACAAAGGGCACAATATTTATCGAATTTTTTTTTTGGGTATCGATTATTCAAAGCATGCCCTGTTTAATAATGGTCATGCATTATTCGGCTCGCTAAAAAAAAATTGTTAATTTATTTATCAAAAATTTTAAAATAGCTTTTTTCGTATAAATATTAAAAAAATTTTTTTTTTGTTTTGCTTAACTTAAATTAATTATTTTACTTAACATATTCACCGAATTTCACACTTCAAAACTCAAAAGCGGGATAATTAAAAACAATCGAAGTTCTGATATTCAGACGTCAAAATAAGGTATGCAAACAATTTTTTTTTTTTTTTAATCTATAATTCTGTCCCTTACAACAACACAATATGTTGATTTCAGTTTCAGATGATTATTTTAAGCATATTTGTTCCCACTTCAAAACAAGGGGGGGGTTTTGTAAGCAAAAAAATATATATATATAAATATCGTTTATGAAAAATAAGTACACTGTTATAAAGTTCATTCTTCTCCTAATAATCGCTGAAAATTTCGTATTGATCGGATAATTACCTGATTTTTGGTAGATTTTTAAAAAGACGGTCCGTCAAAAAGTACTGACCTGCCCCCCCCCAGTTTTGGCGGTGCCTAATATATATATATATATATATATATATATATAAAAACAGAAAATTAACATTTTCCTTTGAAACTCCTGTAGTTTACGAACCTTGTTAATATATATATATATATATATATAAATAAAAGAACTCGTACCCCATATAGCATATTCCTTAATGTTTTAATATAAATATAAGTAAAAGAACCGGAACTCAATATAGCATATTCATGGAAAAAAATTTTTTTCCTTTAATTTAAACGTTAAAAATGTTTTTATATATTGCATTTGTAAAATTATATTTGGGAATTTAATAGAGAAACCCACAAACGAAAAATGCGTCAAAAATTCAAATATATAAAAAATAAATATTACCAAAAGAAAGATAAATTATTCTGTTACCTACCTGAATAAGTTTTCTAAGATTGAACATATTTTAAAGCGTCTATTAAATCTGAAACTCAAATAGTGCCCATTTGGGAAGCAAGAACGAGAAGATGGCCGACATGCAATCATTTAACTGGGGAGTTTCGATAATCGCTTAGATCATGAAAACAAAACACCGATAGAAATTTATCCAATAAATATCACGGTGATATTTATTGAATCAATTTCTTTCAGTATTTAGTTTGTTTGTGGAGTTTTAAGCCAGTAATGACACTTCAAAGACGGCATGTTCTTGTTGGTAATATTTTCTTTGTAACTCTGCAACTCGAAGCTACTTTTTTTCGAACGGAATGAAACTTTAAAATACATTAAAAGTACAAAACTTATCCCGATACGTAGAAGAGTTACGTATCTTGCCTTTGGTAATATTTTTTGTTATATTTTTTTTTTTTTATTAAAAAATCGTTTAATGGATTCTCTGCTAATACCATTTTATGAACATTGTGTTCAGCTAAAACATTTATAAATATTTTTAAACATTTAGAAATATTTTTAAACATTTAGAAATATTTTTAAAACATTTATAAACATTTTTTTAAACATTTATAAATATTTTTTAAACATTTATAAATATTTTTTAAACATTTAGAAGTATTTTTAAACATTTAGAAATATTTTTTAAACACTCCATAAGGTATATTCGTAAATGAATTGTTTATATATATATATATATATATATATATATATATATATATATATATATATATATACACTTGTGCCCGATATTATTCATACCCCCCTTGAAAATTGAGTTTATTAGGTGTAACTTTTGTAAGAATTTATTGTTTACGTCCATATTGATACATATTCTTAATAAACCTCTTCTGATCATTTTCGTCATTTTAAAATCTCGGGATACTTGTAATAAAAGAAATATACAGCTATTTATAAAATCTGCAATGTTCAAAAATAATCATACCCCCTTATTTTTTCAGTATTAATCGAGTTTCTGACTGTTTGTTTTCTGTTTGATTCTTATTTTGAATGCTTTTATACAACCTTTGATTAATTTCATTTCGTTTTTTGCATTTTTCAGAAATTAAAATGATATCAACTGAAAACCAATAAAAGAATAAAAATTATTAGAATGAGGAAGAAAAAAGAGCTTAGTAATGATCTTAGGACTAAAATTGTGAATTCACATAAGGATGGTTTAGGTTACAAGTCAATTTCCAAGAAATTTGAGGTCCCTACAGCAACAGTACAGAGCATCATCAAAAAATTCCAGAGCCACCACACAACAAACAACTTGATTGGTAGAGGAAGGAAAAGGAAACTGTCTGCTAGAGCCACCAGGAATATTGTAAGAAGTGTTAATGCAAATCCAACCACCACTAATAAGGACATTTTAGAAAATCTGGAGTCTTCTGGCATAAAAATATCAAGGCAAACATTGCAAAGGACTCTGCATGAAAATGGTCTGAAAGGAAGAAGACCAAGAAGGACTCCATTGCACACCGGAAAACACCTTGCAGCACGTCTAAAGTTTGCTAGGACCCATGTGAATTCTCCAGAGTCCGTTTTCTCAAGTATTTTGTGGACTGACGAAACAAAAATTGAATTGTTTGGCCATATGGATGCTTCTTACGTTTGAAGGAAGAAAGGAGAAGCTTACAACCCAAAGAACACCATACCCACGGTGAAACATGGTGGTGGTAGCCTAATGTTTTGGGGCTCCTTTTCGGCTAGTGGTCCAGGTAGTTTGTTCAAGATAGATGGAACCATGAAGAAGGAGCAATATTTGGAGATACTCCAGAAAAACATTAGACAGGATGCGGAGAAGCTCCATTTAGGACCAAACTGGGTCCTTCAACAGGATAATGATCCAAAACATACTGCCAAAATAGTCAAGAAATGGTTTGAGGATAATCAAATTAATGTTTTGGAATGGTCTAGCCAGAGTCCCGACCTGAACCCTATCGAAAACCTCTGGCACATATTGAAAACTGAGGTTAAAAAGCGGAAACCTAGAAATTTGAGGGATTTGGAGAACTACTGCATTAAAGAATGGTCAAAAATCAGTGTTGATGCTTGTAAAAACCTTGTTGATAAATATCCCAAACGGTTACAGGCAGTTATTAAGAATAAAGGGCATGCTATTGACTATTAGTAAGAGAGGTATGAATAATTTTGAACTAGTGCCATTATTGTTTTTCTTTGTATAATGTTTCAAACTTGCATCATTTATTTATTTGTTGAGTTTAAATTAAATGCTTATGCTTGATTTATTGTTTGAAATCCCTTTAATATTGTCTACCTTCTGGTTTGAGCAATATTCTTATAGAAATCTCAAAGATCCGAGGGGTATGAATAATATCGGGCACAAGTGTATATATATGAGCCACCATAAAAATTCTGAATATATTTAATGGCTATTTGACCCTCATCGTACGGATTACATCAACTCAAATTTCTTTCTATGCAGTTTGTGTGTAATGTTGAATGGTCGGAATGTGCAACATTTGATTTGTGGTTCACAACGTTGTGTTGTTTCAGTAGAATTGCGTTAGACGATTGTTATAATCGATTATTATTTGATTTACTGGCAGAACACCCCCCACAGATTTTGTGGTACTTGTACAGTTTAGTCAAGACATTAAAATATCGAACAAAGTTTAAATTGTAAATCTGTTATGGAATGAAGTTCTCCGAAAAAAAAATTTCACTTAATTTCATCAAATAGTTTTTATTTTAGAGCGAAAAAAAAAAAACAACAATTTTCTAAGATACCGAGCAAAAGGTTCGATTTTTAGGAAGAAATGCTAGGTTTTAAAGATGGGGAGGGAGTGTCGGCTCTTTACATGGAGTTATCTGCTGAGTCGTTTCTTAAATTCAAACAAAAATTTAAAACAAATCCAAGATGGCTGCCTTCAATGCGCTCTGAAAAAACGTGTTTTTCCGCTGTAAAAAAAAAAAAAAAATTACTCGCTCAAATTAAGTGAAAAAATTTTTTCGGAGGTCTTCATGTCAAAACGGATGCGTACAATAGAACTTTCTTTCGATATTTTCATTTTTAATGTCTTGATTAAACTGTACAAGCACCGATTTTTTTACTAAAAAAATAAAACAAAAAAAACCAATTGTTTGATAATAATAAAAGAAAGAGGAAGAAACACTTAGTCGATTTAGGTTTGTATTACTGTACACATAGATTCGAAAAAGTTGTCAAAAAATATATATAAAAAATAAATGTTATCAAAGGCAAGATAAGTTACTTTTCTACCAAACTGGATATATTTTTTGTGTTTTTATTCAATGTAACATATTTATTCAGCTCGAAAAACATGCAGTATTTACCGATGTATTGGACAATTCAAAATGGCGGCCGACTCTCTCTTAAACACGGTAGAAGGTGTTATAAATAATAAACTAGACAAAATACTATTAAAAAACCACCGAATATATGTCAAACTATGTCCACGGTAACATATATTGAGCGAATTTCTAACAGTAGCTTATCTTGCCTTTGATTACATTTATTTGTTATATATTTTTTTTGACAACTTTTTCGAATTTTTTTACAGTAATAAAAACCCGTTGATTTTTTTTACAGACTTATTGTTCAGATATTCAGATTTAATTACATTTTTATGGTATCTGTTGTTTATTAACTTATAGATGAAACTGCACAATAATTTTTAAAGCCGCCGCTCGCTATGTTAAGCATAGGTTTCTAAATAACACAATTATTTCAGCACATTCCGTATTTTGTATAAGTACTAAAAAGTTCAATTGTAATTTAATTTGAAAAAGTAAAAGGGTTGTTAATATTTGTTCAATTTCGAATCAATTCATAACACAAACTGATTTTTATTATCCCAATAAAACTGAAAATAAAGAAAAGCATATTTTAAATAGTAATTTTCTTTCTATAAATTCATGTAGACACCGGTTTAAAATAGCGAAGGTGTAAGAGGACTTCACAGTCGGCAGCCATTTTGAGTGAAATACAAGGGTTACCATTTAAATTCCTTTAAGCAAGGCTCATCCGGCAAAGAAGAAATTGAGATTTTTTTTTATGAATAAAATAACTGATTTTTATTTCCCAATAAAACTTAAAATAAAGAAAAGAATATTTTTTAATAGTAAATTTCTTTTTATAAATTCATTGAAGACATTTTTGAGGCACCGGTTTAAAATAGAAAACATGCAAGTGGACTTCACAGTCGGCAGCCATTTTGAGTGGAAAACGACATATTTATCATTTAAACTTCTTTAGCATTTAAATTACTTTAAGCAAGACTGTCTTCCGGCAAAAAAGAAATCGACATTTCTATAGGAATAAAATAAAAATAATCTTATTCAATATGCAACAAATTATTAAAAGTTATGTAATAAAATAAAAATACATTGAGTTTAAGTACATTAAATTGTTAAAAGTTTGGAAATAAAATAAAATGAAAATAGAATTGTTGGTACTAGTGTACTTAGTGATCAGTGCTGAAATAATAACGTTATTATGTAAAAAGCCATTCTTAACAAGGGGAGGGTGTTTTGTATATATACAATTGAATAAAAAAAAACTTATCAATAAAACTTTAATTAAACTTGGAAATACGATTTAAAAAATAGCGCGGATCAGTAAGTGCACGACCACCCAATTGTTTTATATGCATTAAATTATTCAAGTTAGGAAATAAAATATCAAAAACTAAAATCTTACCTTTACTTCTAAACAATTCAATACGAAAAAATGCCATGAAAATTCGATGATTTCTTTTTTGTTTCTCTTCAAAACTGTAAATTCGGCGGTTTCTTAGGATTTGTTTAGTAAATTCATACAAGTTCGATTCCGAGTATCAATTCATTAAGAAAAAAGCTTTTAAAAATGTTTAAATCAAAAACAGGATTGAAACGTGGATTAAAAAAATGACTGAACGAATTTTGAAATATAAAATGAGATAAAAATATGAGATTAAAAAGATTAAAGGATAAATGTATATAAAAAGGATTGAAAAGGAAAAAAAATTAAAGAAAAAAGATTAAAAAAATATAATGAAACGTAAATTCTTTAAAGTTCGTTAATTACGTGTGAATAAACGTTTTCCAATGATGTTGGCAACGTATTGTCCATTCATAAGACTACAATAATTAAAGGTTAAAAAACGAATAAAACTAAGATATCTTTGTTCGGTGTTAGTTATATGATAATAGTCAACAACAACACTGTCATGAAATTTGCATTTGCACTGCAAATCGGCACAAACGAAAGATGAGATAGGCAGGTACGATAGGCAATGTTATATTTATGTAAAAATAACACTTGTAAATATAGTTGCTAGATTTAATAAATGTTTGTAGCTAAATTTTTCAGGAAAAAAAAGGCCAAGTTAAAAACGTTTTAAAAATCAAGGCATAAAAATGTTAAATTGAAAATTGTTTTTATTAATAATACTAAATAAGATACGATAGGCAAGTACGATTTACAATGTTCAATTTATGTAAAAATGACACCAGTAAATAGGATTGCTGGACTTTAATAAATGTTTGTAGCTAAATTTTTCAGGAAAAAAATCCAAGTTAAAAACGTTCAAAAGAAATAAAATCAGAAAAATGCTTAATTGAAAATTGTTTTTTTAATCATACTAACTTGTCCTGTCGTAAGATACGCTTAAATATATTTTAATTTATGCAAATTTCATATCCATTATTCTATCAGCGCTATTTCTATAGTGATTATTACAGTATACCTAATCCATAGTACTGGCCCGGTATACAGTACTGATTTCAAAAGATAATAAAAAATGACATGGGTGCCATCAGCTTGAATAGAAAGCAAAACATTTAACGGTCCAACTCCAGTCGATATTATTCAAACGATCGTCAAATAAATAAGAAATAGTTACATATGAAACGACTTTAACGTTTAAATGTATATTTACGCATACATGAAAAGACACTTTAATTTGATTTATACATTCGAATTGTCAATAATTATTTTCAATTTTAACATCTTAGCAATTATTTTTACCGACTAAGTATCAAATGGAATTTGTTTCACAGGTTCAAATCACTTATATAAAATTGTGAAGTCTGTATACCAAACATTGACAGAAGCGTTTTGTAGAGAAGTTCCGCACACAGTCAGAAGACTGACGGGCCAAGCAGGATTATTATTTTGATAATTCAACAGATGATATCATTGATATTTGTAAAAATAGAAACATAATCTAATCAAGACGAAATATATATTTAGGATAAAAATAAGTTGATGTTCTTACAACCAAGATTTTAGGGCGTACGAATCTTTATTTGCAGTTTTTCAAAGGATTCGTCCAATCACAATCAAACAGATAAGTTGTGTTAAGATTGAAAAAAAAATATTGACAATTCGCATGTATAAGACAGAATAAATTGCCTTTCCATGCATGCGTAAATATACATTTAAACGTTAAAATCGTTTCATTTTTTAAAAACTATTTCTCATCCATTTCACGATAGTTCAAATGAAGTTGCAGCGCTAGATGTTTTGCTTTCTATTCAAGCTGATGGCACCCAAGTCATGTTTTTGTTAACTTTTGTAATCACTATTATATATCGGGTACAATATATTAATCAATAGGGTAATAGCTCTATAATATTAAATATGAAATCTGTGTGAACTAAAATATCATATTTAAGCGTAGTTTACGACCAGGACACGCCGGGTGGCATTACAATGTATTATAATATAAAATTCACAATTAAAATTGTCGTTATAAGAATGTTGAATTGTTTGGGTTTTTTTTTAAATTACATTTTCACCCCAAACAAGGTACATTGCCACTTTGGTGTAGGAGGCTACTATCAGGGGCAACGACTACTGGGGTACTATGTAGGGATTTGGGCAGCAAGATGTCGGTTCACGTTGCACTTGAACTTTTGCACGTCAGTACACTTGGGGAAGCAGGGACCTGGAATGGAATTCCAAAGTCTAGCGGTTCTGGAGAAGAAACTACTGGAGTAGAAAGATCTTTTACATCTAGGGACCTCTACAATGTGGGGGTAGGATTTAGCAGCCTGTTGGGTTTGTCGAGGGTGTTCACGTCGTGGGGGCACAAGTGTTTGCAGTTCGTCAGAGCATTCTCCACTAAAATACTTGTAGAACAGGCAGAGGGATGCAACATTTCGTCGATAGGACAGAGGCTGAAGCTTAGATGCCAGTTCAGGGCAATATATCAGATTAGAGTGAGTTTCTAACAGTATTTTGTCTAGTTTTATTTTTAACCCCTCCCCCCAAACTTACCGTGTGAAAGAGAGAGAGAGTCAGCCGCCATTTTTTACTTTCCAATACATCGGTAAACACAAATACGAAATCTGCATAAATCAAAATATATTTAAGCGTATCTTCTGACCGGACAAGTTTATATGATTAACAAAAACAATTTTCAATTTAGCATTTTTATGACTTTGTGTTTTTAAACGTTTTTAACTTAGCTCCCCCCCCCCCTGCAAAATTTAGCTACAAACATTTATTAAAGTCCAACAATCCTATTCACTGGTGCCATGTTTTTTTTTTTTTACATAAATTAAACATTGCCAATCGTACCTGCCTATCTCATCTTTTAGTCGTGCCGACTTGCAGTGCAAAGGCAAATTTCGTGACAGTGTTGTTGTTGTCGACCGTTAACATATAACTAACGCAGAACGTATATATCTTAATTTTATTCGTTTATTTTTTCAATTTTGAATTTTTATGACTTGACTTTTTAAACGTTTTTAACTTGGCTTTTTTTCTTCATGAAAAATTTAGCTACAGACGTTTATTAAAGTCCAGCAACCATATTTAGTGGTGCCATTTTTACATAAATATAACATTGCCCATCGTACCTGCCTATCTTATCTTTCGATGGTGGCGAGTCCCAGTGCAAAAGCAAATTTCGTGACAATGTTGTTGTGTTGACCGTTAGCATATAACTAATGCAGAACAAAGATATCTTAATTTTATTCGTTTTTTTACCTTTAATTATTTTCGTCTTTTGAATGGACAATACGTTGCAAACATCATCGGAAAACGTATACTCACACGTAATTAACGAAGTTTTAAGAATTTACAACGTTTTATTATAACGTTTTTTTTTTGTTTTTATATCTTTTAATCTTTTTTAATCTTTATATTTTATTTTCATTTTAATTTTTCAACATTCGTTCAGTCATTTTTTTATATCCACGTGTCAATCGTGTTTTTGATTTAAACATTTTTAAAAGCTTTTTCTTTGATTTGGACACACAGAATCGAATTTGTAAAATTTACCAAAAGAATCCTAAGAAACCGAACAAAAGTGACAGTTTTTAACAAAAAAAAAAAAATCACAATTGACAGTCTTAAACAAAAAAGAAATCATCCAATTTTCAAGGTCTTTTTTTCGTATTGAATTGCTTAGAAGTAAAGGTAAGTTTTCATTTTTCGATATTTTATTTCCTAACAATTAACAATTTAATGCATTTAAAATAAGATTTTTTTTTATTTCTATGAAAATTTTGATTTCTTTTTTACCAGATCTTGCGTTTACCAGGTCTTGCTTGAAAAATTTGTTTAAATGGTAAAGAAATTTGGTACTAGTGCAGAGATAGGTGTGTCAGAAATTTCGTGAAAACAGTGAATGATTCCACCCCATCATTCCAAGCTTATAACTCCTCGAAAAATGTAATTCAAGCCCTAACTTTATTTCAATTAAAGGAGCAAGGACCAAGGTTTCATTAAAAAAACAAAAAATAAAAACGTGTTTTAAAAAAACAAAAAGGTTTTAAACTTCGGACTGTACAAGTAAATTTCTAAGAAACAGTTCTTTCTTGTTTTAAATTTGTTATTTTACCTTTTTTCTTCAATTTGTGAGTAATTAATTATTTACTTTTTAATAGAAACTTAAAAATATTGAGCTCGGAAAATTCATTACTGTTTTTTTTATTTTTATTTTTTTAATTATTACTATTACTTTTAAAACAACTTTAATAGTTTGTTTTGGAAGTATAATTCATAAAGAAAATAAATAACCCACTTTTAACAGAAATTACGAGATTTTTATATTTTATTCGCAGTTTTGTGTTAGGGGTTTAAAAAAACTCCCACAAAAATTCTGATACACCTCGTGCAGAGATTGATCCGCGCTATTTTTAAAATCGTATTTCCAAGTTTAATTAACTATAATAAGTATGGGTTTCTAAATAACCCAATTATTTCAGCACGGCCCATATTTTGTATAATTACTCGAAAGTTGTAATTTAATTTATAAGGGGTAAATGGGTTGTAAATATTTGTTCAATTTCGGATCAATTTATAACACGAAGTGAATTATTTTCCCATTAAAATAGAAAATAAAAA